>NC_042998.1:215000-242500 GCF_006345805.1 Octopus sinensis | reverse complement strand
AACTTTCCAATCTCCTCCTTCAGTGGCTCATACTTCGCTGTCTTCTCATGATCTTTCACTCTTTTGTCTCCTGGGTAGTGATATCGATCAGCTGTGTCTTTTTTCTTTCTTGTTGACAACTGCATTGTCTGGCATTCTTGCCTCAATCTTTCTATCACATTGAATGGTGAAGTCCCACAAAAGCTTAAATTTGTCATTCACTAACACCCCTTCTGTTTTCTTCTTTTTCTTGTTGCAGTTGTTGTTGTTATTATTATTATTGAGTGAGAGAGCAGTGCATGCCATCAAAGTGACACTGGGGTAAAATATACGAAGCCCAGTATACCCATCAGGACTACCCATCTGATAAGGGTACACTAGGCACATGCATCACAACTGTATGTGTGCGACATGGTGATCTCATATCAAGATAAACAGCACATGACCTTGCAGGTGGGGCCCAGTTAGAATTTTATTCTGGTCAAGTAACTCATCCTGCTCAAAAGGTCCCTGAATAAGGGTTGTTTAAGGATGTTGAACGAAACACCCGTGTTTCCAGAGGTGAATTATTCAAACCCCAAAGGATCCCTCTTGACACATAGCTATGATGCTCCCCCACTACTTCTGCTTGTTGTCAGAGATGCACATATCGTCAGCCTCTAAGGGACATGCTCAACTGGTTAAGGTCAAACAACTGATAAGCAAATCTGTGGTATTATCATTATTATTAATCGCACCACTTCAAAATTAACTGAATGATAAATAGAATAAATTTTCAGTTAATTTCCTGACAAGTGTGATTCTTTTGGTTAATTGTATTTGTTTAAGTTTGCTGTCAGTTGTAATAGTTGTGTTACACTCTACTATAGTTGTATTCTGTTCTATCATAGATTAAATACATACTTATTCACTCTTAGTCTAAATCAGTAACATCATTAATTATCTTAAAGAGTAAACATATATTTTAGCTGGTCGTTATATCTTAAACATGTAATCAGTGATTTTTATTATTATTATTTTTATTATTATTATTATTATTATTATTATTATTATTATTATTATATTATTATTATTATTATTATCATTATTATCATTATTACTATTTTACTATTATTATTATCATCATCATCACCATTATTATAATTATTTATTTATTATATCAGTGATGTTCATTTCTTAGTAGAGAGTATTTTTGTTTTTTAAATTATAGCTCTGTTGGTTTTTATTTGAGTGTATAGGTTTAAATATATATTTGATTAGTTGTATACACAGACTGGTACTGGTTTAATATACTCTCTACATTTTTTTTTTGCATCTATTTGGATATACATATGAATGTGTATGCCTATGTGAGTGATCATAAACTTACTTGCGATGTATCTACTTCAGTTATCAATGCACATATAAAAGATGAAATACATACTACATAGGCACAGGTATGGCTGTGTGGTAAGAAGCTTACTTCCCAATCACATGGTTCTGGGTTCATTCACGTTGTGTGGCACCTTAGGCAAATGTCTTCTATTATAGCTTCCAGCTGACTAAAGCCTTGTGAGTGGATTTGGTAGATGGAAACTGAAAGAAACTGATCGTATATATATGTTTATGTCTGCGTTTGTCCCCTACCAATACTGCTTGACAACCAGTGTTGGTGTGTTTGCAATTCAGCAAAAGAGACCGATAGAATACACACCAGGCTTAAAAAATAAGTACTGGAGTTGATTCATTTGACTAAAAATTCAAGGCAGTGCCCTCGTATAGCCACAGTCTAATGACTAATGACTGGAACAAGTAAAATAAAAAGAATATAATTTATTTCATATTTATATCTTATTTTTTGGTGGCACTATACAATTATGTGGAACTGTATTCCATTATAATTTCCCATTTAGATCTTTGCTGTCATAATGCTTTCATATTTTGATTTCATTATTACCCAGCATTCTCTGTTATTATTAATCTATGGAGCATAATTTATTTCATAAGAAAATAATACAAGATCTATATCAGGAAATCATATAAAACCAGAATCAAAATAATTGTGTAAGTTTCTGGACTACCAGTTTATTGTTCATGAATTCATACCTGCTGTAGATAGGGTTTCTTAATTCCCAAGAATTCTTCATTCTCAGGAAATCAGAAGTATAAAAGAAATAATTTTAAGTTCCTGGGAATAGAAACTAAATTTTATTTTTCATTTCCCAACTTTCTTATTCCATGATTTAGAATTTTGGACAATAGAAAGCAAGAATCAGGAACATGAGAAAAATTATTTCATCAAAATTAATTTATATAGAAGACAACAAATTATAGAAAATTTGAAAGTTTTCCTGAATTCTAAAAAATATTTCTGTCAGATTGATACTATTATCACAAGAAATATATGTTGTCAGTGTTGTCACTGAAACTTGATCACAATTTTTTAACAAAGAGCCTTCTTCAAAAAAAAAAAAGGGATTATCTTTGCTTCAATGGAAGTTGGAGCAATAGTAATAACAGCAAGACATAGTTTCTGCAAATTAATGGTCCTATGTTCAGTAATTTCAAACATTCTAATTTCTTTCACATTGTTTTTTTTACTTCTTTTGTATCAAGATTATTGAGTCCTCTCTTGATTGTCTTCAACAGTTTTTTGTTAATTGGTTAATCCACATTACTCCATTAAGGACATAGGGCTGGTTTCCCAGTTTCTCTGGCATATATGTTCCTCCTTGGATGAGATGTCAATCTTGCAGGATTACTTATTTTTACCAGCTGGGTATACTAAAGCAACATGAAGTGTTTTGCTTAAGAACACAATGCATGACCCAGTCCAGGAACAGAAACCAAAATCTTACAACCATGAGTTCTACACCCTAACACTAAGATATGTGCCACCACTGTTTTTTTGGGGGGTTTTGTTTTGATTTGTTTTTCTGTTAATGGCAACATTTAATCTCTCTAGTGGGAACATTTCTTTTGATGGAAAATGTGCCTCAGTTATCAAGAGCTCAGATTTCAAATGGGAAATAAAGGATTCTTCAGACAAAGTGAGGGTCATTTCTTTCAACAGCAATATTTTGCAGTGAAGTAAGTTTCTGTTGGAAAAATTAGAAATTAATCAAGTGCATCCAAAATTAAAAGAGGATTATATAAATTCTTCATTAATCTTATCACATTATTTTATTCCTTCAACGTTTATTTTCTTGACACTTTCTCTCAGCCAGGAGCTCATTGGAGTATTTTTTTCATTTCAGTTCTAGAATTGTAATGAATAGGCCTTCTGCAGAAACTAAGATTAAATTCCATCGATCTAGTTTTTCAATGTTAATGTTAATTGGTTTTAATCACACCTCAACCGCATGTACAGCATTAAATTTGTCTGAAAAGTCAAGTTATTGTGCTATACCAATCATAACTTTTGCAATACACCCTTTAAAGAAGAATCATTCTACTGTTGTAATAGTCTCACCGATTAATTGCTATTTATGATCATGTTTCTCTTCAACATACTTGTCTGTAGTATTTTATCTTTTGTTTAAGGCCTACAGAATGAACTGACATTGCCAATTCTTAAATTTTCTTTATCAGAAAGAGTTTTCTGCTTTTAAACCTATTTCATTAAGTTAATTTAGTTGCAGATCAATATAATTGTTAAATATATTCATAATTGTAAAAATCTATGTTTTAATCATGTCCTCAAATGTACTTTCAAACTCATCACCATCATCATTGCAAGGATTATTAGCCAAAGTAGTTTCATCTCTATAGTTCAGTTTTCTTCTAAAGAACATCACAAACAATATAATTTTCATGAACATAACGCAATTAATGGTCCCAATTAATATCCTCATTAAATTTAATCAGGACATTTACTCTATCAAATATGTCTGCAACTATATGCTTTTTATTTAAATCAAGGTTGAATTTAGAAATATTTGTTTCTAAAAGATCAGTAATTTTTTAGTATCCATAAATTCTGATAATTCTAAGTCACATAATTTAGATATCTGCAATTATGCAAGGATGTATTTGTTCATCTAAAGAAATGGCCAGTTTCTCTTTCTTTTAGTTATTTCACTTATCATATTTTTTTTAAACCCTAGAGACACTAAATCGTCTGCATTAAATAAGGACCATTCTTAGATAAAACCAAAATATTATCTGCAATATCTTTCCTATTAAATACATGTTAAACTATAGCTTTTATAGAAAATCTATCAATAGCAATTAACATAGATTCTATTTCTTCTATAGTTTTGGTATTTATCCATAATGAAGATTATTTTCTGTTAGCCAATTCTTTTCAGAAAGATCTGTCTTCAATTGTACTAGTTTCTGAAAAGATGTCTGTTAACAATCTTTAAATGGCATAAAAGATTACTTGTTGAACCATTCAAGTTCTTTAAGACAGTCTTGCAATCTATAATTAACTTTTAAATAATACAGCTGAGAATTCCTGAGAAACAGAATGCAGACCTGAGAATTCCAGATTACATGTTTAGCCAAATTTCCTGGGAATTTTGGATTCAGGGATTCTGGGTGAGAAGCTCTAACTGCAGGTGTCTGTCTCAATGGCATTGTAACGCAAACAGAATGTAATTCTTGATGCTCCTTAAACAGGGATGAGCAGCCGATTCTTGGAGATATTCCTTGCAGCAGACTCATATGTATTGAGAAGGGAGGGGTGTATTTACTTACCTAGCACTGTTGAATCTAGAATTAAGTTTTGAGTTTCAATTCTTTTACTTGTGTCAGTCATTATACCGCAATCATACTGGGACACCATCTTAATGAGTTTGGTTAAGCAAATTTACCCTCAGTACACATTATTAAGCCTGGTACTTATGCTATCGGTCTCCTTTTGCTAAGCTCAGAGAACATAAATGAGTGTTGGTTGTCAAGCAGTGAGACACAAAAGTCTCTAATGAGCTTACAGGCTCTTTGGGCTGAAGCTTATTCCAGCTACCATAGCATACTAGTGACTGAGATTGTAAGCCTCCCCATCTCAAACAAGATTACAGTCACAGGGTACTAGCAAAAGCTAATACCATCACAGGGTACTAGCTTTTGCTAGTACTTATTTTAAGCTGAGTAGATTGGAGTAAGACAAAATTAAGTATTTTGCTCAGGGACATTATGTGTCACTTGATCCAGGAATTGAAACCATGACCTTATGATCATGAATGTAATACCCTAACCATTAGGCCACAAGCTTTTACTGCCTTTATGTAGTCCTTTTCATGATAGCATAGTTTATACATCAGTGATTCTTATGATAGAAAATTAAAGAATGCTCCTTTGTGTGTGCATGATTCAAAGCAATTCCATTGCATATACATTTCGGAAAGACAAAATCCTCAATGTGCTATGTCTTATAAACCCTTTGAGGCTTCATGTTTGTGGGTTCAGCTTTGGCCAATACATTGGCAAGAAGGGGCTGAGCATTAACCAAACTGACTTTTCCTATGACAACTAATATTAATTATTGATTAATATTATTTTATTCTCTCCATATATTTATTTATAATTAGCTATTTAGTGTAACCTGCTTTATATATGTCATACGATAGTACACTAAGTGATCAATAATACTGTTTCAAAAATTGTTATACTATTCTCTCTCTCTCTCTTCTCTCTCTCTCTCTCTCTCACTCTCTCACTCTCTCTCTCACTCTCTCACTCTCTCACTCCCCTCCCCTTTCTGCTTGGCTTTGCAAACAAAGATTTCCAGAGCGGGGGTGTCCATATTTGTTGCAGGCTTGCTGATGGTCATCAAGTCCAATTTCGGACTGGCAAGCATGACTGCAAAGACTGCATAGGAAGATGAACTGGTCAGGGTTTGTCACTGTCCTTGTTTTTCCTCTTGCCTGCAAGGTTGGTCCTGTGGATGTCTTTAAAGGAGATTATTGCCCAGAGGACAGTGAGATGACAGGCTTTGCAGTCAGCAGCAAGAACAGACCACTTGGTGTTGATCAATGTAACAAGTATTGAGGAACTTCTTTCAAGAGAGTCCTTGTTCTTCTTCTTTGATACTCCTCTATCACAATCACCAGAGGATAATTTGCCATACAGTGTTTTCTTACATTCTGCCATTATTTTGGCATTGTGCATTTGATAATGCTACTGTGACTTTGGTGAAAAGTGCTCAGTTACTATAGACTCAGTTTTGATTGGGACAAAGTTTTGCCTGACTGCTTATTCAGCTGGTAGTGAAAAATTTTCTTTTTAATGTTTATTTAGGAAAATTTTCATTATAAGTAAAAATTGGTTAAGGAGTAAATTACAATTATGGGAAGAATCCTATAAGAGAAAAAGAATGTGTTTTATTATTTATGGGTGAAATTCTTAAATGTAAAATTAAAAATTAGGGAATGGAGAATGAATGGATGAAGAAAGAAATTATATTTAAAGTGTGTGAAGGTTAAGAAATGGTTGAGTTATGTAGAGAGGAATTGTAAGAGTAACATTTCTTTAAAATTTTTCAAGGTCAAAGAGACTATTTTTTTAAACTGACCGAGTTATTACATGTATATAAATATATATTATCATCATTATTTAACATCCATTTTTCCATGGTTGCATGGGTCGGACAGAATTTGTCGAGGCAGATTTCCTACCACCTGATACCCTTCCTGAGCAAGGTAATATTTCCCCATGGCCAGACATTTTCACAGAATATCGGAAATGAACAACCTTCCTTGTATGATGGTGATGCTCATTTACAGCCATCATGTGACGCCTAGACAAGATACCCATACACACATACATATAGAATGGGCTTCTTTCAGTTTCCATCTACAAAATACACTTGCAAGGCTTTGGTTAGCCCAGAGCTAGAGAAGACACTTGATCAAGAACTGAACCCCAAACCATATGGTGGGAAGCAAGCTTACCAAACGGCCATGCCTCATATTGTAAAATGATTGGTGTTATGTAAATGAGCATTGACATCACAGGTTTGAGAAGATCCTTCAGTCTGTCAAACTCTCTAATGCTGATGCCATGATCAAATGCTCCCAACACCCTCTATGGAAAGGTTAGTGTTAGGAAGAGCATCCAGTTATAGAAACCCTGCTAATATGAAACATTCAAGACGTGCCCCACTAACTATATCTAGGAAAACAGTTACTCCAAATAAGAACCCATTGTATCTCTTACAGCATGGATGGCAGACATAAAAGGACAATGATATTTCCAGAGGCTTATTAAAGCTTCCAGGTCTATTACAATGAGTTAACAAACTAGTTATTCAATACACTACTATTAGTTAAGAGTATGTAGTATATTCTCTTCATGCTACATATTCATACTTGGATGGAATGAACTATGTACTTAGGCTAACTTTGTTGACAGAGTACAAATTATTACCCCATCTTCATCTAGCAGAACTCTACCACGGTTACTCTCTTTTACTCTTACTCTTTTACTTGTTTCAGTCTTTTGACTGTGGCCATGCTAGAGCACCGCCTTTAGTCAAGCAAATCGACCCCTTTATAAGCCTAGTATGTATTCTATCGGTCTCTTTTGCTGAACTGCTAAGTTATGGGAACGTAAACACACCAGCATCGATTGTCAAGCGATGTTAGGGGGGACAAACACAGACATACAAGCACATACATATATACATATATATGATGGGCTTCTTTCAGTTTCCGCCTACCAAATCCACTCACAAGGCTTTGGTCAGCCCAAGGCTACAGCAGAAGACACTTGCCCAAGGTGCCACGCAGTGGTACTGAACCCAGAACCATATTGTTGGTAAGCAAGCTACTTACCACACAGCCACTCCTGCATTCTTTGGATTATCAGAAATCATACTTAATTTAACCATTTTTCATACATTTTTTCCATTGTGATGGAATACAATTATGTGGTTTTGGCCAGAATTATAGCAGCAGATCAGCTAATCTATGACAAAGGTGTTTTGCAGATGTATTTATGTCTATATCAAGAGCACCAATGTATGTGCACAAAATGGAAACACAACCTTATTAGTATGATTATCCTTCCTAGCATACAACCATTTCTACATATCTTTTTATCTTGTTTCAGTCATTGGACTGCAGCCATCCTCAGACACTGCCTTGAAGGGTTTTAGTCAAACAAATCAACTCCAGTGCTTATTTTTTGTTTGAATCTGGTACTTATTCTATTGATCTCTTTTACTGAACTGCTAAGTTACATTGACCTAAACAAACCAATGGCAGTTGTCAAGTGGTGAGGGGCACAACCATAGATACAAAGACATACATACACAAGTACACTCATATGATATACATATGTGTGTATGATGAGCTTCCACACAGTTTCCAAATACCAATTTCTCTCACAAGGCATTGGTCAGCCCAAGGGTATAGTAGAAGACACTTGCCAACCAAGGTACGCGACAGCGGGACTGAACTCAAAACTAAATAGTTATAAAGCACAATTCTTTACCACACAGTTATGCCTGTATCTATATTCTGTCACCATTTAATACATGTTTGATATATATTTGATACAAATTGCAATACATAGGCAGAATCGGTAGAGTATCAGACAAAATGTCTTGTAGTATTAATTGCAGCTCTTTACATTTTGAGCTCAAATTCTACCAAGGTTATTTTTGCTGCTCTAAGTTGGATAAAATAAAGTATTCATTAAATACTGGAGTTCATTTTACTGACTATACCAGTCATGAAAACACTGTGGCCTTCAAGACTTTCTCAATGGTATGCTGAACAAGAAATTACCTGGAAATTTCTTTAGTAGTGCTGCCTGTCTTATGAGCTATTTCTCATATGGCCTGCATCTTGAAAAAGGTGCCCCCCTCCCCCAACACTTGGTTATGAAGAAAACTTGGTTATGTGATGATGTAAGAAATCAATATGTAAATGTATTCTTTCCTCAATCTTAATAAATGATTATTTAATTTTCACTATCATTAAGCTACAGCAGTAAAATAAATCTGCTTCTGATACGAAAACAATTGTTAGTGAAGCCTATGTGTGTGTATGTATGCACCACAGTGTATGTATGTGTAGTTGATCTGTATGTGATAGTCATATATGTGAGGGTATTTGCATGTGCTTTGAGTCGATGCTTATGGATGTATTTATGATTGCTCTTGGCTGTTATATGCTGCATAGAAGTTTCCACATGTGAATATAATGTATGTCTTTGTGAAGGTCGACATTGCCTTTCATCGTTTTTTATGGGGGGGGATCAATAAAATAGGTACCAGTTGAGCACAGGAGGTCAATGTAATCGACTTACTCCTTCCCTTGAAAACACTGGCCTTGTGCCAAAATTTGAAACCAATATTATGTATGTCTCCTTTAGTGTGTGCATGTGTATGTGTGTGTACATGTGTGTATATCATTTTACACACTATCAAGCTATAGAATTAGCTGAACATTCACAGCTCTCTCTCTCTCCACTCCCCCAAACAATAAGCACAACATCAATAAGTAGTACAACAGAAGGAACTTCATTCTATGTGCAAATACCTAATCAATGTTTAGGAATTCCTAATAAATTGAAAATACCCAGATATGTTGTATATAATTTGGCCAACTGCATATAATTAAACTAGCTCAGAAATTAGTATCAAAGCTGCTCACTTAAGATTTAAGATTAATAAAATGTGATAAAGCTTCATTTGATCTGCTAGAAATAGTCACTGAATCTCCTTCAAATTATATCCAATGCCTTTAAGAATAATAATAATAATAATAATAATAATAACAACAATTTCGGCCAGAGTTCTTTCATCACACCTCTGTGACCTCATCAGTGGTCATTTGCTTTCTTCTTTCTTATTTGTGTGTCTCTCCTTACTAATGATCAGCCATTTTGTATGGAGAGACACACAAATAAGAAAGAAGAAAGCAAAGGACCACCGATGAGGTCACAGAAGTGTGATGAAAGAACTCTGGCCGAAATAAGATTAAGGTTAATGTAAAAAATAACAACAATCCTTTCTACTAAAGCACAAGGCCTGACATTTGGAGGGAGTGGGGCCAGTCGATTACATCAACCCCAGTTCTTGACTGGCACATATTTTATCAACCCCAAAAGTATGACAGGCAAAGTCGAACTCGGCGGAATTTTAACTCAGAACACGAAGACAGATGAAATGCCACTAAGTGTTTTGCCCAGCATGCTAATGACTCTGCCACTTCACCGCCTTAGTAATTAATAGTAACAATAATAATTATAACAACAACAAGAATATCAGTAATAATGATATTTGACAGTGTAATCCTTGATATACAAGTGACAAGAGGGTCACGACTAGAATGCCTCCAATCATAGGTCTGCTTGCTTACATTCAATTTTTAGACACTACAATTTATTTCCAGTCCACTTTAACCCTTTTGATAACAACCTGGCTGAAACTGCCTCTGGTTCTGTTTTCAAAAGTTCTGAATTAAAACCTTCCACCAAACCTTAGTCACAATTTATGTTCCTGACACTAGCTTAATAATAACTAATTTATTTTACTAAATTCTTTGTTGTATTTAAAATTAATTGAAAGAAACACAGAACATCTCAACAGAAATACAGTAACGAAAGGGTTAAGCTCTGTTTATCTTGTGACTACTTGCTAAAAATGAAACAAAAAATATATTTAATTAGTACTTAATTAATGTCATTACATAGAATATGATTAAACTTTTTCTCTTCTCCTATTTAGCCTGAAAGCTATAATTTATTTTAATTTCAGTAAATCCATAATGAATTTTCCAAACATTTTATTATCCCTGGTGGCTGACATATTTCAATATATAAATTATTTGTTAAACTTCTACTAACAAGCACAGGCATTGCTGTGTGGTTAAAAGATGCTCACATTGCAACCCAGTGGTTTCAGGTTCAGTCCCTTTGCACAGCACCTTGAGCAAGTTCTACTATAGCCCCAGGGAAACCTATGCCTTGTGAATAAATTTCATAGATGAAAACTGTGTGGAAGCCTATCATCATATATATATATATATGTGTATATATAAATATATATATATATATATATATATATATATATATATATATATATATATACACACACACACATATGTGAGTGTATGTGTTTATGTTTGTCTCCAGTATCACTTGACAATCAGTGTTTGTTTGTTTACATTCCTATAACTTAGCAGTTCAGCAAAAGATACTGATAGAATATGTACCAGGTTTAAAGATATGTTGGGGTCAGTTTGTTCAACTAAACCTTCCAAGGCAGTACCCATAGTTCAATGACTGAAACAAATAAAAAACCAAAAGATAAATTGTCATTTTGCTTTAGCTGGGGTGGGGAATTAGCAGAACCGTTAGAGCATTGTGCAAAATACCTTGTATTTATTTCAATTCTTTACATTCTGATTTCAAATCCTGCCACGGTAAACTTTGCTTTTCATCTTTCCACAATCGATAAATCATAGTAGCAGTTAATTACTTGGGACAGTATAATCAATTGTTCCGTCCTTGAAAATTTGTGACTGTGCCTAAATCCAAAACCATCATCATTATCGTCATTATTAATATTATCATTATTATTATTATTATTATTATTAACACATTCATAACAGATTAGACAGTTGAAAATAAAAATTTCTAACATCAGGCTACAACAAGTAAGCTTAGATGCCAAGAACCCTCCTAAGTATCTTAGCTGTTCCTAATAATACTGTTTTCTAGAGCTGTACTAAACCAGGTATTATGCCTATTTCCCCTATCCATCTGTTCAACTCTTTAGGGATAGTTCCTAATGTACCTATAATTACTGAGATACATTTTACCCACACTTTCTATAGTCTCTGTAATTCAATGGCTACTTTGCTATTTCTTTTCTATATCTCTCATTGACTTTTTTTCATCATTTGGGACTGTAAAGTCAATTATCTGGCACTTTCTATTCACTGATCATTATTATTATTCCTTCGTAACACAGTGTAGGTAAAAGTCTTTCGTCCTCTGTCAAGTCACAACAAGGACCTCAGACAGATAATACTTTCCTTAAGATGTGTGCTGTGCCCAATAAGGCTGCTTTTTGCAAGACATCACTCTTGCATGGGATTTCTAGTTACCTTAAGAAGACTTGAAGTTTCAATGTGATTCAGCCCAATGCTCCAATCACCACTGCTATCACTTTTACATTACCCTCTCACATTCCATACAGTCTTGCCATTTCCACTTCCAATTCGGAGTTCTTGGTGATTTTTTTTCAACCCCGTTACTCGCAACATTCATGTCATTTGGTATGGCTACATCAATGATCTGACAGTATTTGCCTCTCTTATTCAATTATTATTATTGTTATCATCATGAATGAGAGAGCAGTGCATGCCATCAAAGTGACACTGGGGTAAAATATACGAAGCCCAGTATACCCATCATACCTGTCTGATGAGGGTACACTAGGCACATGCATCACAACCATCATGATCTCATATCAAGATAAACAGTGCATGACCTTGCAGGTGGGTTAGAATTTTCATCAGATTGAGTAGCCCATCACGCTCAAAAGGTCCCTGAATAAGGGTTGTTTAAGGATGTTGAATGAAACACCCATGTTTCCAGAAGTGAATTATTCAAACCCCAAAGGATCCCTCTCGACACATGGCTATGATGTTCCCCCACTACTTCTGCTCATGATCAGAGATGCACATATCAGCAGCCACTAAGGAACATGCTCAACTGGTTAAGGTCAGACAACTGACAAGCAAATCTATAGTATTAAGCAGGATATTTGCTGTAGCCCATCTTTTGTACCAAGACAAAACAATGTACATAGAAACTGGGAAACCGGGCCCATGAGCCTGGCTAGGCTTTAAAAGGGCGCATTTATTATTATTTTATTATTATTATCATTATTATTATTAAGGTGGTAAGCTGAACAAAATGCTTAGTAACATTTCATCCAGCTTTATGTCCTGAGTTCAAATTCTCATCTATTTTGAGTAGATGAAATAGGTACCAGTTAAGCATTGGGGTCAATGTAATCAACTAGCCCCTCCCCCATATTTTAGACCTTGTACCTATAGTAGAAAGGATTATTATTATTAAGGTGTTGAACTGGCAGAATTGTTAGCATACTGGGCAAAATGTTTAGCAGTACTTCATCTGTCTTCATACTCTGAGTTCAAATTCCAAGATCAACTTTGCCTTTCATCTTGTTGGGGTCAATTAATTAAGTACCAGTGAAACACTGGAGTCGATGTATGCCAGGTGAAACGCTTAGTGGTATTTCACCCATCGCTATTTTCTGAGTTCAAATTCTGCTGAGCTCATCTTTGCCTTTCGTCCTTTCGGGGTTGATTAAATAAATACCAGTTATGCACTGGTGTCGATGTAATTGACTTAATCCCTTCCCCCAAATTTGAGGCCTTGTGCTTCCAGTAGAAAGGATTATTATTATTATTATTATTATTATTATTATTATTATTATTATTATTATTATTATTATTAAGGTGGCAAGCTGGCAGAAACGTTAGCATGCCTGGCAAAAGGCATTGCAGCATTTTGTCTGTTTTTACATTCTGAGTTCAAATTCTATCAAGGTTGACTTTGCCTTTCATCCTTCCAGGGTCACTTAAATAAGTACCAGTTGAACACTGGAGTCAATGCAATCAATTTTCCCCTCCCCCTAAAATGGCTACCCTTGTGGCAAAATTTGAAACCATTATTATTATTATTATTATTATTATTATTATTATCATTATTATTATTAAGGTGATGAGCCAGTCAAATCATTAGCACATTGGACAAAATACTCAGGTGCGTTTCTTCTGGCTCTTTACATTCCAGGTTCAAATCTCACCAAGGTCAACTTTAACATTCATATTTTTGGGATTGATGAAATAAAGTATCAGTCAAGTACTGGGTGTCAATGTAATCAACTTACCCCCTCCCCTCAAAATTGCTAACCTTGTACTAAAATCATTATTATTATTATTATTATTATTATTATTATTATTATTATTATTATTATCATTATTATCATCATCATCAATTGGGAAGATGCATAATTTTGTGATTAGGTATTTAGCTCACAATCGTAAGGTCATGAGTTCAATTCCCAGTAGTGCATTGTGACTTTGAGCCCTTGAGTAAGACACTTTATTTCACATTGCTCCAGTCTACTCAGCTGGCAAAAATGAGTAGTACCTGTAATTTAAAGGGCCAGCCTTTTCACATTCTGTGTCACGGTGAATCTGCCTGAGAACTACATTGAGGGTATGTGTGTCTGTGGAGCGCTCAGCCACTTGCACATTAATTTCACAAGGCTGTTCCGTTGATCGGATCAACTAGAACACTCTTCATAGTAACCAATGGAGTGTCAGGCAATCATCAATAATCATTATTGTTGGATCATCTCTATTAGCTATAATTAATTAAAACTTGTGTAAACTGAGAAACTAATTAATATTTTTCCATAACTACATTAGATGAGATTGGTTTATTCAGTTACATTTGGTATTCAAGATTATATTGTTTATCATATGTAGTATCAATCTTATCTCTTATTATAAAAGGCAGATTTTATCTGCCTCCCTTTGTCACTTATAGAAATCTACAATATAGGATTTCTTCAATTACAATTTACCTAGCATTTTTAAGAGTAGAATGCATCGGGTCATGCCAGGTCCAGTTTTTAAAATTTAAACTCCAATTAAGCAAAATTTACAGAAAACTCACATTCAGGTGTGTATGTCAAATGCTTTTCTTAGTCTGGTTTACAGCACACACAAACGCACACACACAGTGTGCAACGAATAAACTGAAACTAATTCACTGTGTGTGTGTTGACAGGTAGACAATAGAATGCGATGGCGATGTAATATTTGTTTCTGTCTATCACGCTGATAGATACATGAGTAAAATGTATGGCAAGCTAAGAGATAAGAGTGAGTGAAAATGTTCTTGGAAGAGAGTAAATAGCGACAGAGTGATTTGAGGAAGACTAAACTGAAAGTATGAAACAGTGTTTATGTATAAACAGACGACACTTATACATAGTTATGTATGCATCCATTTAACCCTTTCGTTACCAAACCGCCCGAATTTACCTATTCATATTTAAATGAGAATATCAGAGTAAATCTCTTTAGTACATTCGTGAAAACACTTATTATACTTCGTAAACACTTCAAATACAGTTTTGTACAAAAATCGAAGTGTAATTTTAATTCCGTGAATTATAGGAGATTTTTTTCCGAAATTTGTTCCTATTGTGTTTTCAAAATTTGTAATTCTGACAAAAAATGGATACGAATTTCATTATATCAAGCAGTGAGTCAGAATTCGAAGGATTTTCTACTGAAGACCTTCATAAATCTAACTCTATGACTGAAAAAAAAAAGCATCTTTATATAAGAGTGAAGTTGTGTGTCTGTCTCCTACGATTTAGATTCGTAACTACTCCCACATTTTGCGGTGCAGTTTAACCAAAAGTGGGTATCTTATAGTCGTGATTCATATCGAGCCCTTCTGGGTATTAGCACGCGTCTACGATGAGTCTACGATTTAAAAAAATTTACCATCATATTTTTCCATTTTAATGCATTTTTTCGCTTTTATATAAGGGAAGTAACTCTCTAAAAATATCTACGATGTGTCAACGATTTAAAAAAAAAATTTACCTTAATTTCTTTTCAATTTTTAATGCATTTTTTTGCTATTTTTTGGCTATAACTCTCTAAAAATGCTTATATAATTATTTCCCTTACAACCCGAGCAACGCCGGGCGATACTGCTAGTATTTCATATTAGTAATAATTTTGTCTACAAGGCACATGGTTCAGTGGTTATAGCGTCAAGCTTATGATCGTGAGGTTGTGAGTTCAAATCCCAGACCGGGCTGTGTGTTGTGTTCTTGTGTAAGACACTTTATTTCACGTTGCTCCAGTTCACTCAGCTGTAGAAATGAGATGTGACATCACAGGTGCCAAGCTGTATCTGCCTTTGCCTTGGATAACACTGGTGGTATGGAGAGGGGAGGCTGGTATGCATGGGCGACTGCTGGTCTTCCATAAACAACCTTGCCCGGACTTGTGCCTGGGAGGGAAACTTTCTAGGTGCAATCCCATGTTCATTCATGACCAAAGGGGGTCTCAACAACAATAGGGTTGTAGGAAAATTCTGATCCAAAACATTGTACAGTATATAACTGAATTTACTATCAGAAAAACTTGAAAGGTTAATAAATCTTGAATTAGTCATAAATATTAGAGTTAAAGTAAGAGGTTTAAGGCTGATCACTCTTACCTATACAGCAAACGTTTTAAAAAGAATAGTGACAAAACATACTTCCATTTCATTTAACCCTTTTGATGCCAACCTGCTCAAAACCACCTCTGGCTCTGTAGTGCAAATGTTTTGTTTTCAAAAGTTCTGTGTTAAAATCTTCCACCAAACTTTCATCGCAATTTACATTCCTTACACTAGCTTAATGATAACTAAATTATTTTACTAAATTATTTGTTATATTTAAAATTAATTGAAAGAAATACAGAGCATCTCAACAGAAATATGGTAACAAAAGGGTTAAAGTAACTTTTTTGTAAGATTAACAGAAGGTGTGGGCATTGCTATGTGGTTAAGACAGAGTGCTTCATAATCATATGGTTCTAGGTTTGATTCCACTGCATAGCACCTTTAGCAAATGTGCTCTACTATAGACTAATATTTTTTTAGTAACATTTAGTAAATAGAAACTGAAAATCCATTGTGTGTGTGTTTATCTGTAGCTGTATATGTGCTTACACTGATCTAAAGACCAGTGTTGTTGTTTGTGTTTTGTCCCATTATATCCTATAACTTAGTAATGCAACAAATAGAGATGGATAAAATAAATGATACTGAAATAAATACTGGAGGACAATATGATCAATTAAAAAGCAGCCCTTAAAAATAGTGCCTCAACATGGCCTCAGGCCATTGACTAAAGCCAGTAAAAATCAAATAATTAAATATAAAAAATAAAAAAAGAATTATTAACTGCTAACTTTGATAATCTAATTTCAAATGTTTATTTGGTAGTTTCATATTAGAAATATAATTCTTTGAAATAATAAAAAGTTTAACCTTTTAGCATTCAGTTTACTCTATTTTCGGTTAATCATGCATTATCCCGTAGCTTTAAGATTTCAATGATGTAACTGTATATTTTTAGATTCACATTGTAGGGTAAGTGTGAGGGGCTAGACCTGGTCAGTTTGAACATAAAACAGGTAGAATATTCAGGCTTCGTGTGGCCAGTTTGAATGTTAAAAAGTTAATACTTTTGTTACAGTTTTTTTTAATGAAAATACTAAAGAAGATAGTAAATTTTCATTATGTAAATATAGCTTTCATTTTCTTTCATATCATTGTTTCTCTACAGTCTTCATTCATATAGATCAATAGGTAGATAGATAGACAGACAGACAGATGTGTATATATATGTATGTATGTATGTTCAATGTTAACTACTGGCTCCATTACTGCTCTGTGTGCATACTTGTTCAGGTGACAATATTATGCAGTCTTTGTTGCCTGAATGAATGCACTCAAGCAAGAAACAAAAAAATAGCCATAGACTGCATCAACATTGCCTTCAAGCACAAAGTTTAATACATAAAATGTATTCAAAATGCATAAAATGTGTTCCTATTCTTTTCACCTATTATATCTATATCTATCTATCTATCTACCTGTCTGTCAATATATATATATATATAACTTATTCATTCTCATCATTCTTTAAATTACTCAAGAATTCTTTTCTTCCAATTTTTATTATTACAAGACCCAGAATGCAATTTGCATGCTCTCAATCATAAAGAAACAGCCTAGTCTAACTAACAATGCTTGATTACTAAAATGAATTACTGACATTAGAACTTACATTTTGTTTAATTGGATGAATTGACTCCCTAAGTGCTGACTTGTCAGGCCAAATGCTATTCTTGTTTTGTTTTACATGCATGCATACATACGTGCATGTGTTTTTTTGCATACGCTTGGATGAAATTTGAACTTCACCAAAATATAATAGCATATACCTGAAGAATCTTGGGAAAAAAATCATTCAAACTTTTATGTTATTATTATTATTATTATTATTATTATTATTATTATCATTATCATTATTATTATTATTATTATTATTATTATTATTATTATTATTATTTGCAGCAGCAAAACTGGGTGTTGGGATTTGTTTGGGTGATATTCCCAGTAATTAATAAAATGATAATTTTTTTGGATGATTAACTGCATCTTTAGTAATGAAGAATTCTTTTTTTATACTTTTTGCATCTACTCTATGATTCTCTCTTTTTGATTTTCAGTCCTTATCATCAGGTGTCTTAATTCTTAAATGGATAGCTAGTTTAGCAACTGTATGCATATTCTTTTACTTATTTCAATCATTGACTCATGACCGTGCTCTCCCCACCCCACAGCTGAAAGAGTTTTAGGCAGTCATATCCAACCTAGTTTTTATTTTTAAGTTCTGTACTTAACTTTGAGATCTGTGTTTGTTGCACCACTTAGTTGTGGGATATTGACACATGATACTGTTTTTTCAGACAGTCTCTTTGTAGTCTGAATAAATGCACTCAAGCAAGAAACTTGAAATATCAGTTGAGTGCATCATCATCTTCAAACACATAAAATCTGCTACATGAATCATGTACTTTTCCTCTCATCACCTGCCCCAAACATTGTATATATAAAACTTGTATATATAAAACTTTTTGCTTTACAAGCTGCAGGGCAACCTCATTAGTGCTGGTGGCATGAAAGAAAGTACCCAGTACATGTTATGAAGTTGTTAGCATTAGGAAGGGTATCCAGCCATAGAAACCACGCCAAAACAGATATAGTAGCTTGATGCGGTTCTTAGGTTCATCAGATTCAATCTATGCCAGCATGAAACAGGGATGTCAAACGATGATGATGATGTCAACGTAAAGACAAATACAGAGACAGGCACACACAAACACACACTCACACATGAGTGTGCGTGTGTTTTTATGTGCTTGTCTTTCCCCCCAGTTTCCATCTCCCAGTTTCACTCACATGGCATCAATTAGCCTGGTGCTATAGGAAAAGTCATCCACAATGAGACCAGTTCAAGCATAGTTGTTTTAACCAAGCAATGCCTGAAATTA
The DNA here is from genome assembly GCF_006345805.1 of Octopus sinensis. NCBI lineage: Eukaryota > Metazoa > Mollusca > Cephalopoda > Octopoda > Octopodidae > Octopus > Octopus sinensis. The sequence goes on along the minus strand of NC_042998.1, from coordinate 223,406 downwards.
GGTTAATAAATTCTCAATAAGTTTGGTAGAAGGCCCACAATTTTGTGGGGAGAGGTGAATCAGCTACATCAAGTCCAGTACTTGATTTGTACTTATTTTATTGACCTCAAGAGGATGAAAGGCGAAATTAACCTCGATAGAATTTGTACTGAGAAGTTAAAGAGCCAGGAAAAACACTGCTAAGCATTTTCTCTGACCTGCTAATGATTCTACTGGGTCACTGTCTTCTCTTAGAATAAATAAATGGAATATGTAAAGGTCACTAGTTTGAATCCAGCCTGAAACTATATGCCCATCCCAAGAATAAGATAACTTATGCTGATTGCAGGTCAAACTTACCAAAATATAATGTAGATGTAAATATTGTTAAAAAATGTTTTATCTTTAAAAATGAGATTAATAGATAGTCAAATAATAAAATTCATATTAACAACCCATTTGAGACATATAGACATTTACATTCTATTAAATTCACCAAAGTCTTTTTTAGCTGGTTTTTAAATCATCTAAGGTAAAACAGAAATTTTCTAGTTGTTAACTAGGGCATCTCTAGGCAGCTGGTTAATCTGCTAGAAATAGCAACCAAATTTCCCTCAAATTAAGTTATACCATACCCTCTTATAAAAAAAAAAAATGGCACAATTGATAACGTAGTCCTAGAAATATTATACCCGAAATTAAGATGAGATGGTCATGGAAAGGATGCTTTTAATCATAGATTTGTTCAGTTAGAGCTGACCCGGGTCTAAACAGCACCTGGAGCTTTTCCATTTCTGCTTTTTTAACTTTTTTTTAGAGTACAAAAAGCAGTATCAACCACCTCAGTTGCTCAAATAAAATATTTAACCAAATAAAAATAATCTGATCAAATCTTAATTTAGCTTAACTTGTATCGTTTGCTATGTCCAAAGGGCTGTGGTTGTTGAGTTGACTGAAATAGTAGTACAGTGCACATCTTTCTGCATTCAAGTCCTTGTGAATGAGAATAGGAATGCTATGATAACTATTAGTAGTAATGGTGGAACTGTAGCTCCTACTCCTTAAAAATCTTGCTCTTGGCGCCAAAATAAAGATCAATAATTAATAAGATAGTATCCTAAATATACATACATATATATATATATTGATAAAAATGGTAAGACAACAAAAGAATGAAAGAGACCTCGATATTATGTAAATAGAGGAATTTGTTTATAAATGTAATATGTGACAATTATTCAATAGCCAAGATAAAACTCCGAGTTTCAGATGCCAAGGATGGCCGGATAACTGAAGAGATGGCGGCACGGATTTCCACCTCGGCATCCGAAACTCAGAGTTTTATCATGGCTACCAAATAATTGTCACATATTACATTTATATATATATATATATATATATATAAAGTAGAAATTAATATGTTCAGTGCACGACAATTTTTCTGTTCAGGTTTCAGCTGTTATTGATGATCATATTATGTATGTATGCACACACACACACGTGTGTGTGTGTATATGTGAAGTACATGACTTAGTGGTTAGGGTACTGCACTCATGATCATAAGATTGTGGTTTCAGTTCCTGGATTGGACAATGTGGTGTGTTCTTGAACAACAACACTTAATTTCTTATTGCTCCTGTGCTAGAAATGAGTATTCCTGCAACAGGACAGTGTCCTGTCCAGGTAGGCAATACATACACCACAGAATCTGAGAAACCAGCCTTATAAGTATATGGCCCTAGAAGGATCTTTTATCCTTTTGTCATATGATATATATATATATATTATATTAAATTAGAGATAAAACCACTATTAGGCAAATCAAACAATGAAAAACTTAAGCCAATACATAAAATTAATTAATTTTTATTATTTTAAATATATATCAAAATTATTAAAAGTTTAATAAAAGATAATGGGTAAAACACTAAACCTCGCTAAGATAAATATTTCAATCACCTGAAGATTGACTGTAACCATAACTCGAATTAATACGAATTGGACAGCCATGAAACGATCGTAGTGTTTTACTCATTATCTTTTATTAAACTTTTAATAATTTTGATATATATTTAAAATAATATAAATTAATTAATTTTATGTATTGGCTTAAGTTTTTCATTGTTTGATTTGCCTAATAGTGGTTTTATCTCTAATTTAATATAATATAATATTTTACTATAAAATTGAATTCAATCCTAAATCTGATTTTTCCCTGTAAGTTTGGATTTATTCCCTAATATTTTATATATATATATATATATATATATATATATATATATATATATGTATATATACACACACACATGTATGTATATTTGTGTATGTATGTGTGTGTGTGTGTATACACACGCATATATATATATATATATATATATATTTGAAAGAGGAAAAGAATGACTTCACTGATAGTTCTATCGATTTAATTTTTTAATAATATAATTCTACAGTTTGGTTTGTAGATCTGCTAAGTTCTTAGTTAATTTTGGTGGGGAGATTTTTTAAAGATTCTTCGATAACTTTTCTGGAAAACTTTTTGCATTCATTGGTGGTGATTGTTGATCCAACGGAAGTTAACAAAGAACTTAGCAGATCTACAAACCAAACTGTAAAATTATATTATTAAAAAATTAAATTGATAGAACTACTAGTGAAGCCATTCTTTTCCTCTTTCAAATATACGTAACTGTACCAAGGATCTCACACATTTTCCAATATATATATATATATCATCATCGTCATATATATATATAGGTGTAGGAGTGGCTGTGTGGTAAGTAGCTTGCTTACCAACCACATGGTTCCGGTTCAGTCCCACTGCGTGGCACCTTGAGGAAGTGTCTTCTACTATAGCCTCGGGTTGACCAAAGCCTTGTGAGTGGATTTGGTAGACGGAAACTGAAAGAAGCCCGTCATATATATGTATATATATATATATATATATATATATACATATATATATATGTATATATATATATGTGTGTGTGTGTGTTTGTCCCCCCAACATCTGTTGACAACCAGTGCTGGTGTGTTTACAACCCCATAACTTAGTGGTTCAGCAAAAGAGACCAATAGAATATGTACTATGTTTCCAAAGAATAAGTCCTGGGGTTGATTTGCTCGACTAAAGGCAGTGCTCCAGCATGGCCACAGTCAAATGACTGAAACAAATAAAAGAGTAAAAGAGTATATATATATGTGTGTGTGTGTGTGTATATATATATATATATATATATATATATATATACGATGGACATCTTTCAGTTCCCATCTACTAAATCCACTCATAACGCTTTAGGTCAGTCTGGAGTTATAGTAGAAGTTACCCAATATACCACACAGTGGAATTGAACACAAGATCGTGTGGTTCAGAAGCAAACTTCTTACAGTCATGACTGCACCTACATATATATATATATATATACATATCCTGCCCATACCCAGCTAACAAATATAAGAACTACATACAGGATCATAGATCATACATGGTTTCAATGAATTCCAGCTATTTTTCTTTTCTTTGGCCTTATAATTACATAACCTTATTTTATTATCTAGTTATGCTAATTCAGCAGTACAATAAAATATATACATTACATGACTATATGTAGATTTACATATATATATATATATACACACACACACATATGTACATACACATGGGTTTTTTTAATGTGTGTGTGTGTGATATATATATATATATGTATGTGTATGCATATGTATAATATTTGTATATAATTTAGAGAAAAACCTCTATTAAACAATTCAATAAAGAAAGATGTTATTCACACCATATAGAAAACACTATATAAAACCTTACTCTAAAAATCCTAACACTTACATATGCACACATACACACACACATATTACCTATGTATATATATTTCTACAAATGTGCATATTCTCATACAGGGATATGCATCTACATGCATTTATGGACATTTACACCTCTACATACATTTGTCTTTTCTTTTAATTTAACTACACTGCAGTTGAACTTCCAGAGGTCATAAGCTTATTATTTTGTAAATATTATATGAAAAAGTAAAACTACTTTTGAAATAACCCTTTTTGGAATTTTGGGTGTTAAATATCTTCTTTTTAGCGTTATCCTTTTTCTGGGCACTGCACTAAGGCACTGTGCTTCTTTCCTGCTGATGCATGCTAAATTTGCTTCATAAAATCATCAGAGCTCTTCTGTTCAATGTTGTACTTATAAATAAACATATATATATATATATATATATATATATATATATATTATATATATATATATATATATATTTATATATATACATATATATATACATATATATTTATATATATACATATATATATACATATATATTTATATATATACATATATATATACATATATATTTATTATATACATATATATATATACATATATATTTATATATATATTATATATATACATATATATATACATATAATATATATATATATATATATATACATATATATATATATATATACATACATATATACATATATATACACACACTCAAACACATGTATATATAATATATATATATATATATATCACAATTTTGTTATCTCTGTGCACATTTTGTTTCTGATAAATTGACACTTCATGTTTTTGTTGTTTCATTGTCTCTGTCTGTTTGTCTCATGCTAAAAAAAAAATAATAATGTTTATTTATAATGATGTCTTTAAAAAAAAAAGATTGAAATAAATTGAAAAAAATATTAAACTTTTAATTTTTTTCATGTGTGACTCTTAATTTTTGCTTGGAAAGAAACGATACAATCAACAAAATTAAAACTATATTTGCTTTATATAAGGAATATATATATGTATGTATGTATGTATATATATATCTATATATATATGCCTGTATAGACTATATTATATTATATGATATTTTGCTTTTCTCTTGGTCTTCAATATCTTACCATCTTATCATATCTAATGGGTGTATTGTTTTGCAGGATTCTTCATTAGTATCCTGAAACATTCAATATTTCATTTATACCAAAATGTTATTCTGTATTCTATATCTCTGGGATTTATACATTTTTCTTTATCTATTTCTGTAATGAGACTTCAATTTATCTTGCTTTCCATCATTTTTTTAAAAACTTTTTCTCTTCATTTATATTACTATGCATTACCATACATCATATATAAGATTTCTAATTCTATAAACCTAATCCATTTCTGAATCATATGATTCTATAAATCTGGTGTGTATCTCCAGTTGCAATAGCATTAACCCATTCTACACGAACCTTCTTGGCACCATCACTCATAAAACGTTGAAATTTCAATTCAAGTATGGACCTGAAATATCATAATTAGATGGAAAATGATGAGATTTCAGTGGGTAATAAATTGCTTCTTATTAAATCTCTTATACTTCTTGATTAATTTTGAAAATTAAAACACAGGAGCAGAATATATTCCTATTTGAAATAGGTTACAAAAGGGTTGATTGGTTGATAGCAAAATCTCCCTACAAATAAAATGTTAGTCTATCGCACGTAGTTTTTCACCTGCCAATAGAATTAACTTTGACATTGCAATACAGTAAAATGCTCATCAGTAATTGAAACCGGTGTGAACTATAACCCCTAACAGTTCTTAGAGCTAGTTGGATTCAGAGCTGTAAAGAGTTATGTCTTGGCCACAAACAACATAGTATTGGAAACAATATACATTTTAGCTGGTTGTCATGTAAGTCTTTGAGTCAACCTTTCTCCCACATCTATAATTTTTACGTGAATTTTTCTCCATGCAAGCCTAAGGTGGATGTGGTTAGTTATTTAATATTTTATACAGGTATGTTGTTGGAGTGATTTATTTTTACAGTTAGATACCCTTCTTACTGTCAATCTCTCTTGTTAGTTGCACTGACTGATTGGAAATCTTCTGTAGCAAAGGTTGTAGAGTTTCAAGGTTTGGAGAGTAAATATAATAATGCAGTTAAAAAGATATCACTTTAACCTCACAATTTGTAATGTATATACATGCATATATTTATTTGTGTGTGTGTTTTCATTATCATCATCATCATCATCATTTGATGTTTGTTTTTCATGCTGGTGTGGATTGGACAGTTCAACAAACTGAAACTACAGAAGCCTGCATCAGGCCCTGCTCTCTGTTTTGGCATGGTTTCTGTGGCTGGCTACCTTACCTAACATCAACCACTTTACAGAGTATACTTACTACTTTTTACTTGGCACCAGCAGCAATGGGTTTACCAAGTTCTCTACAAGACAAGTATTGAGGGACAGAAACTTTAAGACTTTAAGCAGTGGTTGCATAGTTAAGGTGCTTGATTATTGGCCTAAAGATCAAATAAGAAAGATACCAAACGTTTTTGTAAAACATCAGGTAGTGTTTTTAGGTCAGTTGCATTGCTCTTCTTGTCCCAGTTGTTTGTTTTGAAACTTAAACAGACACACCACTCCCATTTCATTGTTGAATAACTTTTGTTATGAAAATCTTTCCAGCTATAAAAAGAAAGTACTTGCTTTAGTAAATCATACTTGACGGCTCATGACCTTGTGGTTAGGATATTCAGGTCACAGTTATGATGTCATGTATTCAACTCCTATACTGAGGGGATGACTTTTGTGTCCTTAAGTAAGGCACTTCATTTTAATTTGCTCTAATTTAATCAGCTGTAAACCAGTACCAGCTGGGTACTGGTGCTGATCTCTCTCTCTCTCTCTCTCTCTCTCTCTCTCTCTCTCACTCTCTCCTCTCTCTCTCTCTCACTCCCTCCTCTCTCTCCTTCCCTCTCTTTCTCCTTCCTTCTCTCTCACTCTCTCTCTAGCAATCACATCCTAATATCCAGTTGGATTAAAGGTTCCTATGTCTGCTTGTGATCTTGTGAGCACCCATAACAATTAATAAAGCATGATACATGTCACAAAGCTATACTCATGAGTGACTGTCAGCTGTAAATATACCTGAAATGATTTTTAAGAAAAGACAAATTCCAACTATGGCATTCTTAGAAATTGAGCATAAATAGTGCTTAAGATATGTAATATGTAAATAGGTATTAGTTAATTAATAGCATCTGAATACAATTGCATTGTGTATTCAATGTGTCTCTTTAGAAATCTGAGCTAGCTAATTGTCCAAATGTAAAAATTAGTTCCATTATATTTGGAATATAGGAAATGGTGTGGAATTATACAGAGGGAAAATATGTGCCTTAAGATATAAAATTCTGTACCTTATTTTGTACCACTTTGTTTTAAGTCGAAACCCTGCAGGGAGCAACTTTACCCTCCATTTTCCAAAATTCAGTTTAAGTGCCAATAAGATCTTCACTACACTACATTTACAAAATTCATTTTACTTATTTTATTTCATTTTCTTAAAGAACTTAGATATCAGGAAAAATATATATATATATATATATATATATATTGTACTCCATGTGGAGGCGCATGGCTTAGTGGTTAAGGTGTCAGCACCATGATCATAAGATTGTGGTTTCGATTCCTGGACCGGGTGATGCATTGTGTTCTTGAGCAAAACACTTTATTTCACGTTGCTCCAGTCCACTCAGCTGGAAAAAATGAGTAACGCTGCAATGGACTGGTGTCCCGTCCAGCTGGGGAACACATACGCCATAGAAAGTGGGAAACCAGACCCATGAGCCTTGATAGGATTTAAAAGGGTGCATTTATTTTATTTTTATTGTACCCCATACATTCTTTTCTATACTACACTCCAAGCAATATTGGTTTCAAATTCTGGCAGAAAGCCAGCAATTTCTGTGGGGTAGACTATTCAGGCATCTCTTCTATAGGGTACTATCAGAAGTAACCAGCTGGATTCCCAAGAGTGTACCAACTGAGACTATGGATATTGTCCAACCATTTTGTTCATTGTCCACCCCTAGGTCTCCTGCTACTTGGCTTGGCTTGAGGAATCCATCTTGCAATTTTTTCCTGTAGGATTCTAATTATATGTCAATAGTACCAGAGCTGTAACCTCTCAATTGAGAGAAGTGGCAGCTTGACTTGAAGAGACTTATATTATTATAATGCCTAGCATGGCAGAAATGTATGTCTTTTTCCAGCAATAAATGGCGGTGTCCCAGCATGGCCACAGCTCTCAAGTTGAAACTAGTTAATGTGTTAATATATAATGCATCAATATACAAAATGAATTGACGGATCTATCAGAAATTGTGGCTTTTAATCTAGCTATCAATCCCAAAGTAGATACTTGGTCATTCTCAGAGCAGTTTACTACAGTTAAGTAGTGATGTGTGTGTTTGTGTGTGTGTGTGTATCCAGAATATAAGGCAAATTACTCAATAAGAGAATGGGGCTACTTGATTATTTAGATGATGGCATTTACAAGACCAGTCATGCTTCATTCAGATGAATTCTAAAATGAATAAAACAGTCAGT
>NC_042998.1:165000-212500 GCF_006345805.1 Octopus sinensis | reverse complement strand
GGAACAGTAATAAGCGAGTGAAGAAAAAAATATATATATAGCATGTGTGTTTATTTGGCAAAAAAATAATAAATAAAATGACCGTCCCGAAATACAATAATATATATATATATATATATATATTTATAATAAGATTAGCTCGTATACGAGTGGGTATATATTTGTAAAAAATGAAGTTTGAAAATGCTGCTATATTAGACAAATTTTAATTTTTATATATACATTATTTATTTAACATGTTTCGGTTCTTGAAATGACGAACCTTATAAAAAAAAATATATATAAAAAAGATAGTTCATGCTATCAAATATAAAAAATTCATGTTCTTGAAAAAGCGAGGAATTCATTTTAGATTTTACCTTGTGTTCCAATGGGAGCAACTGTAATGATTTTTGGTTGGTGTCTGTTCGTATAGTTTTGGTGAATTTTGTGAATTGTTTGGGTTTATATCAGCTCAGCTTAGCTGTCTCACTTGCATTTTTCACTGACGTCATATAGTTCCCAACCAATCAAAACTCAGTCTCAACGAATATATCCTGTTAGGAAACCAACCAAGCAGAACGACAGTTTGGTCACAGAAGAAATACGTCATCCTTGTTTTTGACGGATTGAAATTAGATCTGATCCATGACTGTATCCTGTTAGGTGGCTAGTCCAGCGGAACGAGACATCAATGTTTTGACCGATCATCTCGTTAGGTGGCTAGTCCAGCAGAACGGGACGTCATCAATGTTTTGACCAATCATCCCGTTAGGTGGCTAGTCCAGCAGAACGAGACGTCATCAATGTTTTGACCAATCAGAATCGGGTCTGACCTATAGCTGTATTAGATCTGACCCATGACTGTATCCTGTTAGGTGGCTAGTCCAGCGGAACGAGACGTCATCAATGTTTTGACCAATCATCCCAAGTTGAAGCACCATGTCAGTCTGATATTATCTGCACACCTTGAATAAGGTGAATAAAATCAAAATAAGCATCAGGATATCAAGTGGTGATGCAGTACGACCGTTTCAAGTGGCTCCATTCAATTGAACAATGTAATCATTACATCAATTCAAATGCAGTGCCATCTTCAGATGCACAAATAAATAAATGGAATTCTAACAAGTGGGACACTTTAATATAATTTTTATCAGATAATATGTCCTACTTGTTATAATTCCATTTATTTATTTGTGCAGCTGGAGATGCCTCTGTATTTAAATTGATGTAATGATTGCATTGTTCAATTAAATGGAACTGCTTGGAACAGTTGTACTGCATCACTTCTTGATATCCTGTTGCTTATTTTGATTATATATATGTATGTGTATAGGTGTGCATGTGTGTGGATATATATATGTATATATATATCACTAAATCATTTTTATGTTTAGAATCTATTGCTATGTTGCTGATTTTTCTTCTCTGTTATGTCTCTACTATTTCTAACATTACATTTGATATAAACTTTTTACAATGTTACTAATATTTATTAACACTTGATGACTAGCCATCTCCAATATTTTACTCCATTGAAACATGCAATGAAATCAATTTGCATGTCTTTATATATATATATATATTTATATACATCCTTGTAGATACACACTTCCATTCATCCACCAACATACACACAGCACACATACTCACATTCATACACACACATAAATATACAAATGAGAAAGATAAAAAACTAACTCAATACATTCATTTGAAGCTAAAATTTCAGCCTGTTCAAACTCCATGAATTTCATGCCTGGCATTTTACATTACTAGAAACAAGAAATGCAAATGAAATGTTTTGCCACCATCTAGTTGGTGTTGCTGATCCGACGTTGATTTTTTTGCATATCAGATATTTTAACCTTACTCTCTCTTACTCTTCCTCTTCCACTCTTCCTCTTCCTCTCTGTCTCTCTCCCTCTCTTTAAGTGTGTGAGCACCCAGTTACATTCGCATGTATGTGTAATGCCTCTCTTTCATTCTTATTCTCTTTATTTATTTGTGATGTGAGTGTGTTTGCCACCAGTGCTACAACACACTGTCACCAAAACTGGTTGAATATCCATTCAGCCATGCCGAAACGTCTCTGTCCAAACAGCTGCACTCAATCAACTCAGTTTGGCAAAAGACTCAATATAGCAATGGGAAGACTGTCTTCTAATGTTTAGCTCTTTAGCATTCAGATCAGTCTCTCAAATACAATGCTTATTTATTCACATTATTTTGAATTAATCATTCATTTTCTCATAGCTTCAAGATCTTGATGATGTGACTGTTTATTTTTAGAACAACATTATAGGGCAGGTGTGAGAAGCCAGATCTGGCCAATTTAAACATAAAAACGGAGAATATATCAGCTAGACATGGCCAGTTTGAATGTCAAAGGGTTCTATTTTAAAACATTGGTATTTTGCTTAGCAACAGTTTTTAGTTGGTTGAGAGTAATTTAATCATTATATTGTACAGTGATTCCAATTATATAGAAACTCCTTCATTTATTTGTTCCATAACTGGCACTCTGTCCATTACAACAAGGGTTGCAGCTGATCTGATCAACGGAACAGACTGCTCATGAAATTAATGAAATTAATGTACATGTGGTTGAGTGCTCCACAAACACATGTACCTTTAACATTGTTCTCATGGAGATTCAGCATAACACAGGGTGTAACAAGGTTGGCCCTTTGAAATAAAGGTACTACTCACTTTTGCCAGTTGAGTGGACTGGAGTAGCATGAAATAAAGTGTCTTGCACAAGGATACAATGCATCGCTGGTTATTGAACTCCCAACCTTACAATCATGAGCTGAATGCTCTAACCACTAAGCCACATACCTTCATATTTGTTCCAATAACCATTCTATAATTTCCCTAGGCAAGTTATGTTACTTAACTTGTTGGCGTCTGTCAGCTTCAATAAAAATTAGTGCTTTCAATGGTGAATATTTTATGATGGGAAAGATAAGTGTCTACTATTAAAAGAAATATAGAAGCACAATAATATTAATAAAAAAAGAAACAGAATGGTTATTCCTATGATACATAAATGTCAGTATTTCAAAAAAAAATCAAACAAGCCAGCTTGGGAAAATTGATATAACAAATTTTTTTTTTTTTAATTAGTTTTCAAAGTACATTCATGAAGCTATAAACAATAGCATGTACATATTGGGTCGAAAACCCTTTTCGATAGAAAATATTGAAGGCCTTCAGCTTTTTCATGTCCAAAAGGATTTTTCAACTCAATAGTTATATGCTATCTTTATATATGAACTTTGATATCCAAGTACAAAAATAAAATTATTCAACATCCTCTCGAAAATATATAAATTGTTATGATATCAACAATATCATCATCATCATCATCATCATCATTGTTTAACGTCCGTTTTCCATGCTAGCATGGGTTGGACGGTTCAACCGGGGTCTGGGAAGCCAGGAGGTTGCGCCAGGCTCCAGTCTGAACTGGTAGTGTTTCTACAGCTGGATGCCCTTCCAACCATCAACCACTCCGTGAGTGTAGTGGATGCTTTTTACGTGCCCCCGGCACAGGGGCCAGAGGAGGCTGGCAAATGGCCACGATCAGTTGGTACTTTTTAGGTGTCATAAATTATAAATAGATAATATATTTATCTTACAAATAGTCCATTAGTAATTTTATGCATCACATAAGTAATACTAATATTTACATACATAAGGCAGTGAGCTGGCAAAGTTGTTAACACAATGGGTGAAATGCTTAACAGCATTTCATCCATCTTTACATTCTGAGTTCAAATTCTGCCAAGGTTGACTTTGCCTTTCATCCTTTCAGGGGTCAATAAATGAGTACTAAATGAACACTTGAGTTGATGTAATCGACTTAGCCTCTCCTGTGAATTTACTGGCCTTGTGCTAAAATTTTAAATCAATATCTACATGCATATGAGAGAGGTTCTTTAAAATCACATGGCCTGCTAGAAATACGAACCAAAATCACCCTCAAATTGTGCCCTGCCATCTTATAAACAGAAGAATGAGCCAATGAAAGTGCCTCAACAGGGTTTCATGACCTACTAGAAATAGATGCTAAATTTGTTTCAACTCAAATCCCACTATCTTGAAAACAGAGAGGACACATAGGATAATGAACCCTAACCCTAACCTCCATGAAAATAGAAATTGTCGATGGAATCAAAGCTGACTTAGTCTGAACAACAACAACAAAAGAAGGAAACATTGAGCAATATCACCATCATCATCATCATTTTGATGTCCTTTTTAACAAAAGAGCCATGCCTATACCTAATATAGATATATTAACTGATAAGACGTTCATGGCTGCAACATGACTGGTTGACATGATCAGAGCTACTCTGGGATAACAGTCGCTTCAGTATCTAAATACAGCATAGTATCATAGTCAGTTGATTCATCAGGTTGATAAAGTGGAAAACTGTGGAAGAAAATTTTATGGGTTTCTTGTTGTTTTAAACTTCAAGTCAATTCTGATTGAAGAGACACCTATCAGCAGTATTCCAGCTATGACCATCCCATTTTTTGCTTAGACTACATTACCTAATGTGTCCTTCCTTTTCCTTATGGTACAGAGTGGTTTGAGGGAGTTACACAGGTATTTCTTGCCAGCTCTGCAACTGAATAGAACAGTTGCTTGTAATTCTTTCACTGTCAAGAGCCTCTTTTATTTAGATGTATTTTCCCAAGAGGTCTCAGTCTTTTGAATGGTCTGACTATTCCACAAGTTGTAACTCTGCTCACCAACCTCTTTGTGGTCCTCTCCCCAACAAGTTTTCTGACCCTCAGTGTTGTTTGTTCCTTCTCGAGCCATACCTGGCTCATAAGGGCCGGTTTCCCAGTTTCCTTGGCATATAGGTTCCCCACCTGGACAGGATGCCAGTCCATCGCAGGTGAGCTGCAAGATGCAGGAGGAAAGAATGAGAGAAAGTTGTGGCAAAAGACTCAGCAGAAGTTCGCTAATACCTTCTGCCGGGGCTGCATGGAGCTTAGGTGTTTCATTCATAAACACACACATCGCCCAGTCTGAGATTTGAACCCATGATCCCTGGACCGTGAGTCCACTGCTCTAACCACTAGGCCATGTGTCTCCACTGACCCTCAGTGTGGGAACTTCTGACAGATGGATGCTTCTTTGTTGCTTCATGTTGATGGTTTGTATTCATCACTGGTACTATACTATCTCCATCAATAATATACTTAACTATCATAAGTTCATCCACCAAGTCTCCTAGTAAAAAGTAGGTATCAGAGATAAATAGTGGGCAAATAGTAGAACTAGTAAAACATCAGACAAAATTTTTTCCAGTATTTGATTCCATCTCTTTACATTTTGAGTTCAAATCCCATCCAGGTCTGCTTTCATCATTCTGCAAACAATAACAATATTGATGCTGAAATAATTCACTCTACCCTACTGGATGGTACCCTGGCATGGCCATCATTCAGTGTGAAACCAGTTAAAAAATTATATTGGTTACTGTTGTAAGCAACAGTAGCTTCTTCTTAGTAGTTTGATCTGCTTGAAATGACAGCCAAATACCCTCCAAATCATATGCTACTGTTTAAAACAAGAAGGATACAGGAGGCAGCCAATTGACAAAATCATTAGAGCATCAGACCACTGGTTCACAATCATTTTTTACCTATGGACCCCCTTTGATTCCTATTTTACTCAGGATGACCCTCATAGCCATTCAATGTTTAAAAGAAACCCTATTGTATATTTATAATTAAATTTTAATAGGAATTGTGTAAAAAAATTAAAATATTTTGTGTATTTCAGAAGTATAACCAATTTATTGTGCATCAATTTTAAGGACAAAACATTATATAGACCCCAGTTACATTACAGCAATATTTCAACTCATTTTTATTTCTTCCAATTCGATGACAGTTAGACTAGGTTTAGTAAGATGTAGTTCTTTCTCAATATATAGGCATAGGAGTGGCTGTGTGGTACGTAGCTTGCTTACCAACCACATGGTTCCAGGTTCAGTCCCACTGCATGGCACCTTGAGCAAGTGTTCTCTACTATAGCCTCAGGCTGACCAAAACCTTGCGAGTGGATTTGGTAGACGGAAACTGAAAGAAGCCTGTCGTATATATGTATGTGTGTATATATATATATATATATATATATATATTATATATATATATATATATGTATATATATATGTATGTATGTATGTATGTGTGTGTGTATATGTTTGCGTGTCTGTGTTTGTCACTGCAACATTGCTTAACAACCGATGCTGGTGTGTTTTCGTCCCCGTAACTTAGCGGTTCAGCAAAAGAGACCAATAGAATAAGTCCTAGGCATACAAAGAATAAGTCCTGGGGTTGATTTGCAAGACATTATAAAGAGTACATGTCATACTCTCTTTACTCTTTACTCTTTTACTTGTTTCAGTCATTTGACTGCGGCCATGCTGGAGCACCGCCTTTAATCAAGCAACTCGACCATGGGACTTATTCATTTTGTAAGCCCAGTACTTATTCTATCGGTCTCTTTTGCCGAACTGCTCAGTAACGGGGACATAAACACACCAGCATTGGCTGTCAAGTAATGCTAGGGGGACAAACACACACGCGCATATATATATATAAATACATATATACGACGGACTTCTTTTCAGTTTCTGTCTACCAAATCCACTCACAAGGCTTTGGTCGGCCCGAGGCTATAGTAGAAGACACTTGCCCAAGGTGCCACACAGTGGGACTGAACCCGGAACAGTGCAGTTGGTAAACAAACTACTTACCACACAACCATTCCTGCGTCATGAATAAATT
The DNA here is from genome assembly GCF_006345805.1 of Octopus sinensis. Classification (NCBI taxonomy): domain Eukaryota; kingdom Metazoa; phylum Mollusca; class Cephalopoda; order Octopoda; family Octopodidae; genus Octopus; species Octopus sinensis. The sequence goes on along the minus strand of NC_042998.1, from coordinate 205,702 downwards.
CTTTTTTTTTTTTAACCATGAAATAAGCCTGTGGATTATAAGAATGAAATCAGAAACTTATAGAAGAATGTCTGTATCTGTGGAAGTATTTACATTTGTATTTCCTTACACATATAATACCGTGCAGATTTTCCAATACCTATTTTGGAACCAAAGCTAAAACGACAAAGAAAATGACTTCTTTTTAAGAAAACAACTTTTGTACTGCTAAAGCTAAATAACAATTAACTCCTGAAATGTTTTTGGCAACTTCTAATTGCATGATCTAAAATTTCTTTCTCTTAAATTTTCTCTCTATTTACCCGTTCTATAGTACTTCCTCTCTTTTATTACAACTGATAAATATAAATATGGAAGCTGCTTTCCTCTGCTTTCTCAGTTTAAGGAATCGACTTTCTCTCTAATTACAAGCATCTCAGTTTTCCATTCTCCAATTAATATAATAACTATGGAAATATTTTGAGCAATATTTCAAGTTTTCATTTAATCCACATGCACTATTATTTCTCAACATTTTTTTCTACTTTATCAGTTAGCTGTTGTCTGCTGCTCTCGTACCAGTGTGCCATCCATAACACTCTTCCTTCTATAACTGGTCAAATATAAATAGAGTGAAATAGAGTAGAAAGGATAGCATATGGGTTGACTCGAGCATTGTTAAGGAAATTAAATACACTATGTTTAATTTATCTTTGCAAACAGTATAGAATATGTAAAACATAGGATTACAGTATAAATTTATTATCAGCTCTCCTGGTATATACACCTTTGGTGCTACTTCAGTATAATATCCTCCCTCTCACTTCCTCTCTCTCTCCCTCTCTCTCTCTCTCTTGCTCTCTCTTTCTCTCTCTCACACACACACACACACACACACACACATATATATATATATATATATATATATATATGTGGGATATATATATATATATGTGTGTGTGTGTGGAGGCACAATGGCCAGTGGACTGGGCAGTGGACTCGCAGTTGTAGGATCACGGTTTCGATTCCCAGACCGGGCGTTGTGAGTGCTTATTGAGTGAAAACACCTAAAGCTCCACGCAGCCCGAGTAGGGAGTGGTGGTGATCCCTGCTGTACTCTTTTGCCACAACTTTCTCTCACTCTTTCTTTTGTTGGCCTGCTCGCTTAGCCAGCGGAGTGGCATCATTTGAAGGCTAAAACAATGCAAAGTGCATTGTGACCAGTGATGTGTAGCAACATCTGATAACCTGGTCGGTCACAGTGATATATATATATATATATTTGTAGGTATATTATATATAGGCATTGGTTATTGCCCATCAAAGAATTACCATTGGTTTCACGTCCATGATTGCTTTTAACAATATCTGTGACTCATCCAACCTGCTGACTTGAGGCACATCTGCCTTGATAATAATAACAATAATTCTTTCCATTATAGGCACAAAGCCTGAATTTTGGGTGGTGGGAACCAGTTAATTACACCGTCCCGAATGTTCAGCTGATACTTAATTTATTAACCCCCAAAAGGATGAAAGATAAAGTCAACCTCAGCAGAATTTGAACTAAAGACATAGAGTTAGAAGAAATGCCAAGTATTTTGTCTGGTGTGCCAATGATTCTGCTAGCTCACTGCCTTAGTAATAATAAGAATAATAATAACTCAAGAAGTTTGGAATAATCTACCTAAAAAGGGGCAAGATACAATCCCTAGCAGAGATAGAATTACCAAATAGAGACTTGATTAAGCAAATTGAAATGGAAGGATACAAATACCTTGGTGTTCTAGAGGCCAATGAGATAATGGAAACGGAAATGAAAGAGCAACTGAGGATGGAGTAGTTCCAAAAACTGAGGTTGATGCTGTGTTCAAAACTGACTGGCCAGAATAAATTCCAAGCAGTTAATACATGGGTGATATCATCACTTCGGTATGGTGCGGGGATTATAAAATGGCAAAAGAGAGAAATGAAGAAAATGGATACCAAGAACAGAAAAATGTTGACAGTACACAGAGCTTCCACCCTAAGAGTGACACTGATAGGTTGTACTTGTCTAGAAGAAAGGGTAGGAAAGGCTTGATCAGTTGCCAGGACTGCATCAAAGCAGAGGAAAACAGCCTAGTGTAGTATATAAAAAAAAGGCTGGCATCATCAAAACTGAAAATTGTGTAACTAATTGTGTGCAGTTTGTGAAAATTAAAGCTAAGACAAACATTATATTAATTTAAGGCTGGTTCTCACTGCAACCATGCTCTAAGACACGCCAGTTTCATTGATCGATAGATACTATATAAGTCATGCAGATTCTATTAAAAGACAAAAAAGCTTCTAGTAAATTTATCTGAATATAAAAGATCTCAAAAAAAGAGATTATTAAAAATGTGAGAATTGAAAATTGAAGCAATTTCCATTTAATAAGAGCAATAGGATTGGTAAAAAGAGATAGAGCATTGTGTAACAAAAATCTTAGGAACTAGTCATAAAGTCAATGATGCTACATGAAGGCACATGACCTAGTGGTTAGGGTGTCGCACTCATAATCATATGATTATGGTTTCAATTCACAGACCAGGCAGTGAATTGTGTTCTTGAGCAAAACACTTCATTTCTCATTGCTCCTGTCTACACAGCTGGGACATTATCCCTACAATACTACCTTCCCATTCAGGGCAAGTGTTGTAATATCAGTCACTTACACACTAAGGAATCTAGGTTCTTTCGATGGTCATGTGAATTGTACAGCTTATAACAGACTCTGATGAAGGGCAATACAAGAGACTGTGCATATATAACTTATGTGGAGTATTTTCATTAGTACAATGGTGTGGACATGTTTGCATTTACATTAACATTGCATATACCCAAGGAATGATGAACTGTATTCATCTATGCTGTGAGAAAAAGAAACTACTCCTTGAATGATAATTATAATTAAGTAGAATTTACATAGATTCTGAGGAATTTTTCATATGCAAATCTAAAATTAAAGTTGGTTACTTTTAAGTCCTTTCCACTTGGTCCAATCACTCCACTCAAAATATTCATCATCATCATCCTCATTGCTTTTTGACATCCACTTTTTCATGCTTGCATTGGTCAGATGGAATTTGTGGAAGTAGATTTTCTATGGCTGGATACTCTTCCTGTCACTAGGCTTCACCTGTTTCTAAGCAAGGTCATATTTCCCCATTACCAAGCATGTTTTCATGAAAGATTTGAAATGAAGAACACTGCTAGCATGTTGAAAACACTTGCTTAAAACTGTCACATAATGTCCAGGCAAGGAGACAGTAACACACACACACACACACACACCACACACACACACACACACAGACACACACACACACACACACACACACACACACACACACACACACACATATATATTGGAAAATTAAAATACAGGGGTATAAAATATTAGTTCCTATGTATGTTTCATGTTTGCAGTTATCTGGAATTCAGCATTAGATGTTCCAAGTGCATTTGGATACTTAACCACAATGGATCATCTGGGGAACACACAAGATATATATATATATATGTACAGGTGTGTGCAAACACACACACACACACACACACAAAATATGCTTCTTTCAGTTTCCATCTATCAAATCCACTCACAAGGCTTTGGTCTGCCCGAGGCTATAGTAAAAGACACTTGCCCAAAGTGCCATGCAGTGGGACTGAACCCAAAACTATGTGGTAAGAAAGCAAATGTTTTACCATGCAGCCACACCTGCACCTATTCCCTATTTCAAACCCAAATAGGATAATGTTAGTTAATAATAATAGCAATGTTTCTGTTTATAAAATAAGAATGAATTTCTAAAACTTCAGTATACTCTTAATATATAGTAATTTCAAGCAAGAGAGAGATGGAAGGCTGTGTTCATACACCCTAACATGTTAACATCTAACACATTATGAAGCCAATTTCAGTGACATGACAAAATTAATACATGACTCGAGGAATGTCAGGAAATTTCCATCTCATTGAAGAAGCATCAAAGGATCCAACCCAACATGGTAGTTAGGAACTGTTTTTGAATTTGCTACTAATTTTCCACCATTTCCACTTTTGATTTACTACAGAAATAATTAGATGTAAAAATAGATAATTACTATGGACTTTAAAATCATCCCCCACTTAAATGGGTGGGAAAAAAAATTATATAGCTTTATATTTGGTTATCAAGGAACAGTGTTCAAATGAGACGTGTTCAGTCAATGATTGTCACTTGGCTACATAGAATGAAAGAAACACTTGCTTCTGTCTGTCTGTGTAGCCAACTTTGCCTGCATATCAGATCAATATGTTCCAACACCATATCATCTCACTCTATCACACCATCAAAGAGATTTAAATGTAGGACATGTTGCACTTTATGAAACATAGTCTTCCCTTTTCTATTAAATATAATTGCATATTTCAGACAATAGATTTCATCATTATCATCAATTTATCATTCATTATTGAACAGAGGCTGTGTGTGGGAGAAGTAGAGAGAGAGAAAGAGTGCATTTGTTTGTGTGTGTGAAATTTTATCAGTATATGTTTTGTAAAGGCTCCAAGGAAAACATTAACCAGAAAATATCTGATCCAAATAGAATATATATACATACATATATATATTTGTGTGTGTATGCACTTGAGAATGCGTATATGTTGTGTATATAAATAGACAAATAACTGTCTGTATAATGACATGTAGGTTTACATAAGTCGCTGCAGCCTTAATTTCACAGTGAGACCCCATGCATGCATGTGTGTGTGTGTGTAATTACTCATAGCCCTTATGATATTGGTATTCTTGTAAAGAGACACACAGATGCACAAATATATACATGTTGAAGGATTTGTAGTTCTAGTGGTGGTTTAAAATGATAATGCTATATATCAGTACATTTCTGCATGTACACAGCTTTGCTTGCAAGGTCTACCAAAAGACAACTAAGAACCACTGTTGAAAGCCCAATTCTTTTAATAGTCAGTGGTGGTCATCATTGGACAAGAATGTACAGTCATCTCACACACACACACACATGCAGGTTATATGTATACACATACACCATAAAAGTAATCAATACTACTTTGTACTGAAAGTGTGCAGTGTTTTATATTATGTTAATCTATGAAGGATAAACAGGAATACTAGATTATCCAGAAGCATGGCTTTGTTCAGCAAGTCTCTCAGTCGACCCTGTGCATCAGCAGGTTGGAAAGTAATAAGTTATTACTTTTCAATTCAAATGCTTAAAGTGAGGGCCAACTAAACCTACCACTCACAAACACACACACACACATACACACATGTATGTAGATAGATAGATAGATAGATAGATAGATAGGTACATAGATAGGTAGAAAGATAGATATAGAGAGATAGATAGATAGATAGATAGATAGATAGATAGGTACATAGTTAGACAGACAGACAGACAGACAGACAGACAGATAGATAGATAGCTATGTGTCTATGTTTTGTCAAGAAAATCAACAAGCCTGTGTAAAGAAGGGGAAAGGAAAGTGCTCAAGATAAAACTTTATTAGACTTACTACAAGTTGGAAATTTCACTAATTGTTATGCTGAATTATTTGCTGAATTACAGATGAGTGAAGAATGAGAATAGGTATCTTCCCAACTACACGTAAAGTTCTCTCTCTCTCTACACACACACACTCACATGTGTGTATATTCACACTCACAAATATGTACACACACAACTGGTTAAATAAGTTATCGGTCGAAACTTGAAATTCACATCAAAATAAATTTTATGATAAATTTGACTCCCTCCCATCAATGTAATTGTCTTTGTTGTTACTCTTTAACTTTGAAATGCTAAACTTCATTTATTGTTCATCATCATTATCATCATCATTTAATGTCCATTGTCCATGCTGGCATGAGTTGGACGGTTTGACTAGGCTGGCATGCCGGAAGGCTGCACCAGAGTCCCATTTGATTTGGCAAGGTTTTCTATGGTTGAATACCCTTCCTAACACCAACCACTCTGAGAGTGTAATGGGTGCTTATATGTGCCACTGGCATGGGTGCCATTTGTGTGACACTGGATTGCATTTATGTGACACCAGTATGTGTGCCAATTTGCATGATGCTGGTATCTGCCACAACTGCGATTTTGCTCTGCTTGTTGGGTCCTCTTCTCAAGCACGACATAATGCCAAAGGTCTTGATCATTACCTTTGTGAAACCCAACACACAAAAGGAACTCAACTACCTTGCTTCTGTGAGGCTCAGCACTCGACAGGAACTTAACCACTTTGCTTCCATGAGGCCCAACACTCAAAAGGAGCTCAGCCACTTTGCCTCTGTCAGGCACAACACTCAAGAGGTACTCAGCCACTTTGACTCTGTGAGGTCCAACATTCAAAAGATGTTCTTTACGTGCCACCAGCATGGGTGAACTTGGCTTGATGAGTCCTCTCAAGCATAGCTTATCACCAAAGGTCCCAGACATCAATCATTGCCTCTGTGAGGCTAAAAGTTCAAAGATTATGCTTCACCACATCCCATGTCTTCCTGTGTCTACAGGTTCCCACCACAGTTAGAGATCAGCACTTCTTTAGACAGCTGTCCTCATCCATATGCATCACATGACCATACCAGCGCAGTCGTCTCTCTTGCACACCACATCTGATTCCTCTTATGCCTAACTTTTCTCTCAAGATGCTTGATCATATATCATATATATCATATATATATATATATATATATATATATATATAGTTCAAAACTGCTCAGGAAAAATGGAATAGTCTTTGACATTTCAAACCTATGTTCTTATACAGAAAGGAATAAAGACCAAAAACAGATTGAGAGATGAGAGAAAAAAAAACAAGAGAAACAAAAAAAAACCTATCTTGATTAGCAGTTACACACATTTCCTGCTCAGATAGTGCAGTCATTGGATGGGCTTGTATAGCATACTGTGCATGATCCAGCAATCATTCAAGCTCAAATGATATGGCTATTCCATAAAGAAATACAATTTAAAAATTAGGAAAAAAACTACGACAAGAATAAATTCTCAATGAAAAGAGCATAACGGTTCTGTTTCTTTAATCCATTAAATGAAGAATATTGTTAATCTAAAAATAAAATTATGCCTAGTGATAGTAGTTAAATGAGAAAAGACTAAAGTGTGTTAAACTGTGTATCTAATTTCGGGAGGAGGGTGTCTTCCAGTTCAATAACAGAAACTTGTTGAGAGGCAAACATTTTGTAAATATTTCTGATCTCAAGCTTAGAAGAATGGTGCAGTTCTTTAACTTAATAAGGATGTGTGTTCTTTCTGCTATACATAACTTGCATTTTGACTCATTAATGTATGGCCTAGAACTCTCTATAATGTTCCACTTGATGGTATGTGGTATATAGCTGCCCTTCAGGCTCCAGATTTGGCTTACTACTTCTGTGCTTTCCTTTTTCTCTACATGATTAAAAGAATATTGGTGGGTGATATATCTCTTAAGATGTAAACACTAAACTTTAAGAATATTTTTCATTTAACAAGTTGAAGGGACATAACAAGTGTCCTGCTCTTCAACATTTTCTTCTCATTTATTCTCTTTTTTTTTTATTTTTTGTCATTTGAGCCTCAACAGTTGCCAGATTGTGCACAGTATCCAATGGAGCTGCAGATGCAAATTAGAAATTAGTCCTAGAGTGCACAATGTTTCTGAAGGTTAGCAATGGTCTTCCTCGGTCACGAGTGGACAGCCATCATATATATATATATATATATATATATATATATATATATATATATATACATGTGTTAGAATAAGAATAGGCAGAGTAAAGTTCAGAGAGCTTCTACCTTTGTTGGCAACAAAGGGCCTCTACCTCAGAGTGAAAGGCAGATTTTAGGATGTCTATGCGTGAATAGCCATGTTACACAGCAGAGAAACATGAGTTATGAATGCATAGGACATGCAAAGGATTGAAAGAAAGGAATTTAATATACTCCACTGGATGTGCAAAGTCAGTTTGCATGTACAACAGAGTGTAAGTGTCTTAAGAGAAAAATTGGGCATAAGAGGCATCAGATAGGGTGTGCAAAAGAGGTAACTGTACTGGTATGGTCATGTGATGCATATGGATGAAGACAGTTGCATAAAGATGTGCCAATCTCTAACTGTGGAGGGAACCTGTGGAAGAGGTAAACCCAGGAAGACATGGGATGAGGTGGTGAAGCATGATCTATGAATGTTGGGTCTCATGCAAGTGATGACAAGTGACCAAGGCTTTTGGTGATATGCTGTGCTTGAGAAAACTCATCAAGCCAAGTGAAATTGTAGTTGTGGCCAATGTCAGTGTCACTCTTGGATTTTGAGTCTCACAGAGGCATTGAAAAGTGATTGTGACCTTTGGTAATTTGCTCTACTGGAGAAAGTATGTCAAACCAAGTGAAACCATAGTTGTGGCCGGTGCCAGTGACACATAAAAAACACCCAAGCCAGTGACGTGTAACAGAACCCATGCTGGTGACATGTAAATGCACCCATGCCAGTAACATGTAAAAGGTACCCACTACACTCTCAGAGTGGTTGGCATTAGGAAGGTCATCTAGCCATAGAAAGCAAGCCAAAATCAGACCGGAACCTGGTGCAATTCTCTGACTTATGAGTTCCAGTCAAACCATCTAACCCATGCCAGCATGGAAAGTGGGCACTAAATCATGATGATGATATACATACACACACACACAACACACACACACACATACATATGTGTTAATTTATTCTTACATGGCCTTACCACAATTACTTTAGTCTAGTGTATCTCTGTTTAGTCTACCATACTTTTGGGATTTATTCTGTCATACTATCAAAGCTAATATGATGAAATCTGAAGTCACACTTGCTCTGTATACAATATACATATATATACACATTTACATACATACATATATAAATATATACATGACTGTGAGCACCTGTGTTTGTATATGAGTATGTGCAGGGAAATATGTGTACATTTACATAATACATTATGTATGTATAAAATGTAGTTGTATGTATATGTATATGAATATATGCTGGAACTGTGTATCTGCATATGTCTGTATACCAGTATATGTGTGTATACACATGTACAAACATTTTAACAAACCGACTACAGTAAAATTTCGTCACTTACAGTTTCATATCCAAAAATAGTGAATATGTATGTGCCGGTGACACGTAAAAGCACCATCCGTTCGTGGCCGTTTGCCAGCTCTGTCTGGCCCCCGTGCCGGTGACACGTAAAAGCACCATCCGTTCGTGGCCGTTTGCCAGCCCTGTCTGGCCCCCATGTCGGTGACATGTAAAAGCACCATCCGTTCGTGTCCGTTGCCAGCCTCGCCTGGCCCCCGTGCCGGTGACACGTAAAAGCACCATCCGTTCGTGGCCGTTTGCCAGCCTGTCTGGCCCCCATGTCGGTGGCATGTAAAAGCACCATCCGTTCGTGCCCGTTGCCAGCCTCGCCTGGCCCCCGTGCCGGTGACACGTAAAAGCACCATCCGTTCGTGGCCGTTTGCCAGCTCTGTCTGGCCCCCGTGTTGGTGGCACGTAAAAGCACCATCCGTTCGTGTCCGTTGCCAGCCTCGCCTGGCCCCCGTGCCGGTGACACGTAAAAGCACCATCCATTCGTGGCCGTTTGCCAGCTCTGTCTGGCACCTGTGCAGGTGGCACGTAAAAAGCACCCACTACACTCACGGAGTGGTTGGCGTTAGGAAAGGCATCCAGCCGTAGAAACACTGCCAGATCTGACTGGGCCTGATGAAGCCTTCCAGCTTCACAGACCCCAGTTGAACCGTCCAACCCATGCTAGCATGGAGAACGGACGCTAAATGATGATGATGATGATGATATATATATAAGAAAAATAAAAAAAAGGTAGAAAATGCTAAAATAATTTTATCATGAAGAACATTTTAGTACCAGTTTCAGTCTTTGCGACTTTTTCAACTTGGAGTAAAACATGAAAAACAATTAAATTGTGGAAAAATTAAATGAAACACTTTAAAAAAAATATTTCCATAGTTTTCAAATGTAAGGGACATTTTCCTTTTTTCCTGTCTGTCTCTGTCTCTCTTTTTAACTCTTGTTGGTTCTCGGTAGTTAGTAAGCAAACTGCTGCTTAAACAATCAAAAGACAAGAATTCATATCAAACTAGTTGCTGCTAACTACCTAGAACCCACAAGAGTTAAAAAGAGAGACAGAGACAGACAGGAAAAAAGGAAAATGTCCCTTGCATTTGAAAACTATGGAAATATCTTTTTAAAAAGCGTTTTTCATGCTTTACTCTAAGTTGAAAAAGTCGCAAAGACTGAAACTGGTACTAAAATGTTCTTCATGATAAAATTATTTTAACATTTTCTACCTTTTTTATATTTTCCTTATACATATCAACTCGTGTGTTCCTTTTCAACCTTCTATATATATATATATATATATATATACACACACACATTTATGTATGTGTATGTGTGTATGCATACATGTACTTATGTGTATGTATAGAGGCTGCTTTGTTGCTGTTTATGTATGAATATGTGTGTAAATGCAGTAATAACTATTTGTTATATCTAGAATATATGTCATTCTCTGCCTCTGTATGTGTGTGTGTGTGTGTGTGTGTGTGTGTGTGTGGTGTGTGTGTGTGTGTGTATGTGTGTGCACATGTGTGTTAATAACTCCAGCATTCAGTTTGTGCTTTTATTTGTTTAGTAGCCATACAGAGATTACAAACCTTATTACAATACATAGAAAATTTCTTACTAGCAGGTAAACAAGTTTGTTGTTCTTTTTAACTATGAGTTTCTTATATATTTAAAAGTAATAAAAAAATCTTCAAATTCTTATCATAAAAGCTTTTATTTTATTTATGTCAGTAAAAGAGGACAGGAGCCTGATAGAGTTATAGTAGATTTTCTTTCTCTTTAGTTATTATTTAAATAACAACTGTAGATGCTGTCATATTTACACGTATCCATCATAGTAATATGTGTTATTGATGAGAAGTTATATGACCCGAAAATTCAACCAACTGTAAACTGTATTAGTTATTACTTATGTCCATTTATATTCTCCACCCCAAAAAATTTGTCCTGGCTCAAGCTTTGATTTTCATTTTTTTTCGTAATTGATAAACTAGATACCTCCATTATGTGCTTGGAGAGTTAATCAGCAAATTAACCCTTAACACAAGAAGCCATCATCATCAATGTTGCAATCAGATATTTAGTGTCAAATACGTTTTTGTTAGTATCTGTTGTATTAAGAAATATTTGTTATATAACACACAAAGTAATTCTGGGAATGCATCTAAAGTATTAAATTCACTTACATAATCACTCATATATCATCACTTACATGTATGTATGTATGTATGTATGTATGTATGTATGTATGTATGTATGTATGTATGTATGTATGTATGTATGTATGTATGAGGTGTGTGTGTATATGTGTGTGCCTGAAAAACACTCTCAGCTGCTCAGAAGGCTCACTAGAAGTAACTAATTGTTTTCGTTACCTGGGTGACCTAACCAGTAGTTCTGTAAGTGTAGGTGCCTGGGTAAGAGAGGAAAAAGTCAGGGAGCTACTCCCTCTGCTGCAATTAAAGACCCAGTCACCTGGGCCCTGAATTCAAACTATCTGCAAAGGCTAGAAATTAACAAGGCCACAAGGTTACTCTGTTTTACCTGAGGTGTATTATCAGTGTGCATGGATGATGCAGTGTGAATGACCTGAGAAAGGAGCATCGCATAAGAGGAATCAGATGTAGTTTGCAAGAGAAAATACTGTGTTGTAATGCATAGAACTATACTGAGTGTTCCTGTAGAAGACCTTGAGAGACATGGGAACAAGTGGTGAAAATTGATCTCAAGATGCTGAATCTTACAAGGGAGATCACAAGTGACCATAACAACTGGTGGCATGCTGTCCTAAAGAAAACACACTCTCTCAAGCAAGCATGCGTAAAAGAACACTAATGAGAAGAGTACTGATGGTAGAGATACTCTTGCTGCATTTCAGCCACTGCTCCTCTCCATTCCCCAAAACTGCAACATTCTGGAATTCTTTACATTTTCCTTACAAGCATCAAACTGTAAAAGAGTTCAAACCAAACATGAACTATGTTGCCAGTTACCAGTCAAGTATGGTGTTCAAAGTCTATGGACACACCTTAACCCTATTGGGATACCCAGACCAATTGATTGGCCCAAGTGATACAAGCTGAAAGGACTTTGAGGCTGATCCATCAGCCTGATGGAACAAACATTGTGAATGGTTGGTTTTGAAGAGTAATAGCCAATTAGAGATCGTCTTTCAGTACATGTTTTCTTGTTTTTTTCACAGAAACATTTATGCTTATTATTTTCTTTATTTACATATATTGTGTTGTTTTAGGTTTTCTTATTGTGACAGATATATTGTACTGTTTATCAGTAGTTTTAGGCACGTTATCCTTTATTTTCTACATGAACCATTAATTTCAATCTCAACAGAAAAAAAATTTGGGTCTTTTTTGGCTACACATACCAAAACACTGTGTGTCTCAAAAGGGTTAAATATTAAAAGTTAAAATTTGACTTTAGCCAACAGTCTCATTTGCCCAAAGCCTGCATTGGTTGCCAAGGCTCATAGCAACTGAGAGTACAAAATTCCTTCCTGGATGGAGTACTGTCCTTCATAATTTTAACCTCCCTCTGTAGCTGGTATTCATTTCAACTGAGTAGACTGGAACCATGCGAAATGAGGGACCTTACTCAAATACCCAATAAAACTGAGTCAAGACCTAAGACCTTACAATAATGACTGAATACCCTAAGAAGAGGGTACATGCTTTCACCCTTAAATATTGCATATGCATGTTTGTGTGTATAGAATCCCCTCCATTTATCACATCTTATATTTATTGTGCAAGAAAAAAAGAAGAAAAAACAATTACCATTGAGAATCTTCACAGGCGAATCTTCATAGGCATAGGAGTGGCTGTGTGGTAAGTAGCTTGCTTACAAACCACATGGTTCCGGGTTCAGTCCCTCTCCATGGCATCTTGGGCCATGGAGTCTTCTATAGCCTCAGGCCGACCAAAGCCTTGTGAGTGGATTTGGTAGACAGAAACTGAAAGAAGCCCGTCGTATATATGAATATATGTGTATGTACATGTATGTGTATATGTTTGTGTGTCTGTGTTTGTCCCCCCCAACATCGCTTGACAACCGATGCTGGTTTGTTTACATCCCCCGTAACTTAGCAGTTCAGTAAAAAGAGACCGATAGAATAAGTACTAGGCTTCCAAAGAATAAGTCCTGGGGTTGATTTGCTCAACTAAAGGCGGTGCTCCAGCATAGCCACAGTCAAATGACTGAGACAAGTAAAAGAGTAAAGAGTTTAAAAAAGGTACCTGTGAAGGTGACAGTGACATGTAAAAGACATCCACTACACTCTTGGAGTGATTGGCATTAGGAAGGGCATCCAGCTGTAGAAGCCAAGCCAGAATCAGATTGGAGCCTGATACAGGTCTCTGGCTTACCAGTTCCAGTCAAACTGTCTAACCCGTGCCAGCATGGAAAATGGATGCTAAATAATGCTGATGGTGATGATGTGACAGGAAGAAGTACTCTTAGGATTTAGCTACAACACAGTGTATTGGTGTGCCTAACATACCATTATGAAGAACATCAGTAAATGTACAGATGTGTATGAAGTAAATCTTATCTGCCAAATGACTCTAATATTCTAAACGCAGTGCTTTTTCTATTCATATCTGTTCACACCTAAAACAATTAAGGGCGTGGCCTATAAACAATTAAGGGCGTAGCCTATGTTGAATATTAACATCTGCTTTTATCAGTTGTTATCTCAGTGGTGACAGTCATCAGATTTCAATAGTTTAACATTTATGGACATTATAAGTAGATTCACAAATGACTGAATCTGTTGGGTGCCAGCTTATCACTGAATGTTCGTTAATTCACACAGGCCCACCTTGCAGTCTTCCTGTCTAACATTATTTTTATTCTGTAAATAACGATGTATAATGGGAATTTTTTTATTTAATAACTACTGTTGGCATCAGTGCTGGAGAACAATAAGTAATTGTTGCATTGTGTGTTAAGTTGGTGAAGCACTGCCTTGAGGAATTTTTAGTTGAATGAATCAACCCCAGTAGTTATTTATTAAAGCCTGGTATTTATTTTATTGGTCTCTCTCTTACCAAACCACTAAGTTACACAGATATAAACAGACCAACACAAGTTTTCAAGCAGTGATAAGAGACAAACACACACATGCACACACACACATATATATATGATAGGTTTCTTGCAGTTTCCATGTACCAAATCCACTCACAAAGCTTTGGTTAGCCTGGGGCTATAGTAGAAGACACTTTCCCAATGTGCCAACTAATGGAACAGAACCCAGAACCATATGGTTGGAAAGAAAACTCCTTACCATACAGCCATGTCTGTACCTATAAAATTTTCAGAACAGAAAGACATTGGCTATTGTGGTTTTATCAATAGCAAAGCAAAAATATTGGTGTTTTGTGATTAGGAACACAGTTAGGTACATTCTGTGGATCTGTTCGTGTATGTGTGTGTGTGTAAGAGACAGATTTCCAACACTAGCACACAGCATAATGTATATAACATTATGAAATATTGCTGCTTTTTACACACAGCTCTTATCATATTGGAGACAATCTTGTCAATATAGATAACCTGGTCTAGTGTACTTAAACATGACCTTCATACCACGTTCGTTGATTTTTACTATTTCTGTAAAAGGTCATTAAATCTTACCATTTAATGTTCATGTATTTTGTCTTCTAATCGTCCAAGGATGGTAACCAATTAGGTATTTCTAAAGTGGATTATATGTAATTCTAGATTTCCAACTGGTTCTTTTATATCTTAATGTAAAGGTACTATCTGTTGATTATGATTTTTTTTTTCCTTTTCACAATACTTTTTCTCTGCAATATTGGTTATTTCTTGGCTGTATACTTTTGGAAGACTTTCTGACATTAGCATATTTTATATTACCAACTTTTGGAAGCATTCTTGCTAGTTTGCTCAGCTGCAGTCACAAGATACATATTCAGTTTAAATAACCTATATTTATGTATACAATACATTCATATGCATATATATAGTGAGATCTATATATATATGTATACATACACATATATATATATATATATATATATATATATATATATATATATATAACACCATATATATATATATTTATGTATGTATATATATGTATATAAATATATTTATGTATGTATATATATATATATATATGTATGTATGTATATATATATAATTTGTAAAATATACTCTTTTAATAAACATTCTCACTGCTAAAAGTAAACACATTGGTTACCCCATAGAGTGTAACCACTGCAATTATTTTACACAGTGAGGCTAAAATAGTATGTTTATTAAAATGGGTATATTAACTTACACTCCAGATTATCTGAAATCACTAAGTTGTGCACAATGAATTTATTAAATATCATTATCACGATATTGTATATATGCAAATGTGTGTGTGTGTGTGTGAAGATATGTGACTTAGTGATTTGGGAGTTGAGCTCACAATCCCCAAGATCATGATTTTAATTCCCAGACTGAGAGGTGTGTTGTGTTCTTGAGAAAAATAGGCATAGGAGTGGCTGAGTGGTAAGTAGCTTGCTTACCAACCACATGGTTCTGGATTCAGTCCCACTGCGTGGCACCTTGGGCAAGTGACATCTACTATAGCCTCGGGCCGACCAAAACCTTGTGAGTGAATTTGGTAAGAAGCCCATCATATATATATGTATATATATATATATATATGTTGTGTGTGTGTGTAATTCGCTTTGTGTATTTGTGTTTGTTCCCCCCAACATCGCTTGACAACCGATGCTGGTTTGTTTATGTCCCTGTAACTTAGCGGTTTGGCAAAAGAGCAAAAGAGACCGATAGAATAAGTACTAGGCTTACAAAGAATAAGTTCTGGGTTCGATTTGCTCGACTGAAGGCGGTGCTCCAGCATGGGTACAGTTAAATGACTGGAACAAGTAAAAGAGTAAAAATACTTCATTTCATGTTGCTCAAGTCCACTCAGCAGTAAACAGATAACCCTGCAATGGATTGGTGTCTCATTCAAGGGTACTGTTGCAATCTCCATTACTTATATTGGCATAGACTTGCCTGCCTAACCAGCAGACCAACAGCATTTGAAAGTTATAACAATATGTAGAAGCACATTGTGACCAGCCATATATAATATCATCCAATAATATGGTCAGCGGAGTGATACAGTGATTGATTGATATATATATATATATATATATAGGGAGAGTTTATGAAAAAAACAAAAGATGAAGACAGGTGGAGTACAAAACAAACAGATGTATTAATATAATGCTCAGGAATAGAAAAAGTCTTTTACGTTTCGAGCCTATATATGTATATATAATAATAATAATAATAATAATAATAATAATAATAATAATATTCACAGTATAAATATATAAAATATAAATTAGAGAAAAGAACCACTATTATGCAATTCAAACAATGGTAGACATAAACCAAATCATAAATAAAAGAATAAAATATATTTTATAACAGATAACTAGATCACAAATAGTATAAAAATGAATAATCAATATATAATAATTTTAAAAAACTATGTACGTTTCATGGCTATAATTAAATTTGAATAACGATTAAATTTAAATTTAATCAAAAATCAGTTCAATTTAAAAAATATGAGACTTATACATCCACAAAATTTTTTTTATAGTTATATACAGGGTATTATAATAACCTACACGTGTTTCTGCCACATTTGCAACAGTGAGTAGTCCTGCAGTGGAAACACGTTTAGGTCATTATAATATGTTGTATATAACTATAAAATAAATTTTGTGGACATATGTCTCCATATTCTTTGTTATTAATATTAATATACACTCCAGACAATTTTTACTGTCCAGCAAAGAGAACACGAATTTACCCATCAGAAGAATTCACTGAGCAACTAACAATGAAATGTGGTCACAGATGTTAGATACTGATCGTTGTGGTTAGCCATTAACTGGAACATAACTGAGATCTAATATGGTATCTGCCTGGATAATAGATCCATCCAAATTCGCTTTTATATACACACACACACTTATTTATATATGGTTCAAAATAATACAAAACCAAAAGACAAAGATAGGTGAGGGAACAACAAGCAGGGGTGTATTAGTTTGACACTAAAAAAAAAATGGAAGAAGTCTTTGATGTTTCAAGCCAATGTGTGTGTGTGTGTGTGTGTGTGTGTGTGTGTGTGTGTTTGTGTGTGTGTGTGTGTTGTGTGTGTGTGTGTGTGTGTGTAATTTTAAGGTAAGAGAAATCATTACTGGGCATTTCTCGCAAATCTTTGGACTTGCTTCTTTTGGGGTCTATTTTGTCAAATAAATAAAGTCTCTGCCAAGATGTTGTAAAAAAAGTTACAAGCATTTACACTAGTCCTCACTCAATAATTACATACACATACATATATAACATAAATATGTACATATATATTGGACTGAAATAACCTCTTGGTCTTGCAATCATTTATAATATAATTATTTAAGGTAAAAGTAATTTTGAAGTTCACAATCTGTCAGCATAGTCATTTCATTTAATATTTCTTTTTTAAAGATGGCTTCTATTACATTCTGTAATATTCTCTGTAAGAATCTGGATCAAATCTAGTTCATAGACTTCATAGCTGTTTTGTAATTCATATATGCAGCAACCTATTCTGAATTTTAGTAAACTATACTGTTTGATGATTCAATTTTGTCAAATTATTTCTTTCCCATTGCAATTTCCTCTTTCCTGCACTTGTGTTACCTGTAGCAGTTACCAATTCTTTCTTCATGCAATGTAGTCATTACTTTGAATTACATAATCCATTTAATAGCTTAAGTTTAGTTAAACACAATGACTCCATTAGAATCAGTCTGAAGGATAATTTATTAATGTATTTTATACAACCAAATAGAAAACACGTTGAAATTTTTGGCGTCCATACTAAATTATTCTCTGAACATATTTTTCACAATTCTTGAATTAACAAAAATAAAAATTAAAAAAATGAAATTCAAATTTATAAAAGTTGAAATTTGACACAGTTTTATGGGGAATGTCTTGTCAATACAAAACAAAAATGTACAAAAATGAATCCTTGACAAATCATTGGCATCCAATGACTTAGCAGTTACCAAGGCACACAGCAGTCCCTAATAGCTTTCGGTGAGTACATCTTTTTATAATTCCTTTCTGCACCATTTCTAACCATACCTCCAACCAACTGCTTTTCCTTTTTCTGATTGATTCCTTTTGCTGTGCATTTCATACTTTAAGCCATTAACGGCTGACTAGGATTAACAGAAGGAAATAACTTTAATTGTTAAGTTATATAGAGTCAGCATAAGACATTAACAGCATCTAACCAACCTCCTCTACGTTGGCTTCGAAGACAGAAACAAACATTCTTCCTATTGCACCTTGTTTTGCCAAAACTAGTCCCTTTCAGCATCATTCATTCAAATCAGCATGCTATTCACTTTAGTAAATAGTTTTTCATGAATACTCTTTAGCAAGCTTTTTAATGAATATTTCCTGCATGCACAGTTTAGAGCATCTTTGAGGACCAAGCCCAAATTCTTCTGTTTTCTTTACCTGGAGATGTTTGAAATCTCAACATCTTTAGTAATTCTTCAGTGCCAGAGAAATATATATTTTTTAAAAATTATTATAAGAAAAAGGCAGAGGGATTTAATTTGGTTCAAAGTTCAGCCTCAAAATTCTATCATTGCTGTTTTTAATCTGTTGTCATTGAACCTATTGGGATTAGCTTCTTCTTTAATCTCTAACCAAACTATTAACTTGGACATTGTTTAACTGTTTCATACCATTATATAAAACTCAGAGTGAACAACTACATGACTTATTGCATCCTGTTTTTAATATTAAATAACCACTTTTCGTGCATGTTGCCAGAGTTTTTCTAAGAAAACTTGATCTAACTACATTGTTTACCTATCCTTATTTGCTGCTTCCTTGAAATCTGTTAGTTCTTTCCCACTTTCCCACACTTCATCATTTCAGTTTCCTTTCTCTCTTGGTTCTGTTTTCTTCTCTCTGTTTTGGTTCAATTTCTTTTTCTCACTTGATTGTGTTTTTCTCTTATTTCTGTTTTTGCTCATTTTACTCTTTTCTGTTTTTCTTGTTCTCCCTCCTCTCTCCCCTGTCTCTCTCTCTCTCTCTATCTCTATCTATCTGTATGTATATATATATATATATATATATATATATATATATATACATATCTGTCTATCTTTTCCAAAACTACCAACTTTTCTAAAGTCTCACTCAGAAATAATTCCTCAGATATACCTTACGAGCACTCTGATAAAATCCAAATTTGGCTAATCACATCAAATGATAGGAAATATTTAGAACTGCTTAAAATACACAAAGCTATTATATCAAAGACGCTTATTCAGCAGAAACACATGTCAGAATGTAATATGAAGAAAATGTATTTTTATTAAATAAACTTTCAAGGTGTGTATAACTCTCCATTTTTCATTGTTATGTCTTCACACACACACACACACACACATATATATATATATATAACATTCTTTCACTGCTCTAGGGATAAAATCTGTAGGTTTTTACTCCACTCTAAACGCTTTGCAACGTTTGTTTTGAAAATAGAGGTTTTCTGATTGCAACCCTCCCATGAAATCCAGCTTTGTACAGCTCCCGATGAACAGTTTTTGTGAAAACTGGGTTCTCAAGGTAGTCATTAAGCTCTGCAGTAATTTTGGGAGCTGTACTTTTGTGATCCTTTCTAACAATTCGCGTAAGAGTCCAAGGGTCCCTATCTGAAAGATTTGGTTTTCTTCCAAAGTTTTGTTTTGATGAGGTGGGTTTTCTTGCTTTCTCAAAGGCTGTCATTGCTTTCGAGACAGTACTTCTTGATACAACAAACATTTTGGCTGTTTTCATTACATTACCACCTGCCACACGAGCACCAACAATTTGACCTCTTTGAAAGTCCGATAGATCTGTCATTTTAATGAATTTTAATTACCTTTTTCTGGTGATATCTGAAAAGAAACAAACAGCAATTTTTGTAAAACATATTAAGCAACACAAATAATAAATCAAAACACATAAAAATAAATAAGCTTTTGATGGTTTTATAGATATTTTATAATTATGATGCTTTGATGCTGGGTGTTACCATTATTTTGTCCAACCCCTGTATATATATAAATTTGTGTGTGTCTGTGTATGTTTTCATTTAACTTATGTTTCCCTTGCTAGCATGGGCTGGACAGTAATTTATTTGTGGCAGAATTTTACAACTTGTTGCTCTTCCTGTTGTCAAGCCTTACCTGTTTTCCAAGTAAGGGATTTTTATTCCACAGATAATCAGAATAGCAGACCAGCTCATTGTGATGCCAACATGGGATGAAAACATCATCATTTTGCTCAGCTGGCAACAAACGTTACCATGTAATATCATCATCAGGCACATACATGCTCTCTCTCTCTCTCTCTCTCTCTCTCTCTCTCTCTCTCTCTCTCTCTCTCTCTCTCTCTCTCTCTCTCTCTCTCTCACACACACACACACACACACACACACACACACTTTCTCACATGTATGCATGTATATACATACATGCACAAGTTTGACAAGTCACCTATACAGCTAAGAGCATATATACTGCATACGTATGTACCTGTGTGTGTGTCCACCACCACTTGATAACCTATATTGGCTTGTTTATGTCTTATAACTCAGCAATGTAGCAATAGAGACTGACAGAATAAGTACTGGGGTCAATTTGTTTAACTAAAACTCTTTAAAGTGAACCCCCTGCATGGCCACAATCCAATGACTGAAGCATGTAAAAGATGAAAGATAATGAAGAAATATCATTAATTGTATGTAAAAATACCATATCTTCATTTATTTCCTTGGTTTCTATACTAACAGCCAAATACCATTTCAATATACATAAAATCAAAAGTCACAGAATCATGATTATTGTTGCCTCAATATATAACTTTATGTGTCACATATAAAGCACTCATGCTGGAGCAACATTAAAAGGAACTTTACCTTTTGAAGTACAGATTTAATGAATAATTTTTTGTAACTAAACACTTTCAAATTTCGGACACTAGTAGAATGTGTCCTATAAAACACCGCCGATAGTTATTGTTGACAAACAACAGCAGTAATTTTATTCAGCTGAATACGCATTATTGATTGGTTGAAATTACCAAAATAGGCCTACTTTAACGTGAAATAACTTCGAAAATATAAGTTTTTCACAAAAATGGTAAGAGTAAAACATGTTTTATATGACACATTCTACCAGTGTCCAGAGTTTGAAAGTGTTTAGTTGCAAAGAATTAGTTTTTAAATCTGTACGTCAAAGGGTAAAGATCCCATTAAAAGCACTGGTGCTGGTACCACATAAAAAGCACCCAGTATGCTCTGTGGAGTGGCTGGTGTTAGGAAGGGCATCCAGCCATAGAAACCATGCCTGAATAATGGCACCTGGTGCAAACACTGGCCTTACCAGCTCTGATCAAACTATACAGCCATGCCAGCATAGAAAGCAGACATTAAATGATAATGATGATGATGATATATACTTTAGAAAGTTTTCATGTGTTATTATTTTCATTGTTCAGTCTTTGATCAACTGTTACTGACTCATAGCTGAAGTATTGAGATTGCTCTTTGCTGTATTTGACAGGGTCCACTTTTATAGTATTCCCACTGTATTGCTATAATAATATTAATATCATCATTATTATCATTATTATATTATCATTTACATCTGATTCTCCATACTGGCAAGGGTTGGGTAATTTTTCTGCAACAGTGTTTTATGATTGAATGCACTTCCTGTTATCTTTTATGATACAATGTACCTATTCTAAAAAACTGGCATACAAACAGTAATATTATATGTGTGCGTGTATATATGTATATGTGTGTGTAAATATGTATATATGTGTGTGTAAATACATACACACACACACACACACACACACACACACACACACACACACTTTAATAGTAATATTTTATTATTATTATTAACCCTTTTGTTACCAACCCGACTGAAACCAGCTCTGGCCCTGTAGTAAAAATGTCTTGTTTTCATAAGATTTGAATTAAAATCTTCCCCCAAACCTTAGTCACAATTTATGTTCCTAACACGAGCTTAATGATAGCTAAGTTATTTTACTAAAGGCCTTGCTAATTGCTTTTGAGCCAAATTAACTAACTAACTAACATATTTAAAATAATCGAAAGAAACACGGAGCAACTCAAAATAAATCCAGTAACGAAAGGGTTAAAATGATAAGCTAGCAGAATGATTAGCATGCTGGACATTGCTATGTTCTGAGTTCAAATTTTGCTATGGTCGACTTTTCCTTTCATCCCTTAGGTTTGATAAATTAAGTACCAATGAAACACTGGATTCAATGTAATCGACAAGTCCCCTCCCCCAAAATTTCAGGCCTTGTGCCTTTAGTAGTAAGGATTATTATTATAATTAAGGTAGTGAAATGTCAGAATATATCTACCTGCAGCATGTCTTCTAGCCTTTTGTGTTCTGAGTTCAAATTTTGCCAAAGTCAACTTTGTCTTTTATTCCTTTGGGAATTAGTAAAATAAGTACCAGGCGAGCACTGAATCCAATGTAATCCACTTACTGCCTCCCACTAAAATTTCAGGCCTTGTGCCAAAATTTGAAACCTTTATTAACTTTAATATTCTTGCTGTCTGTACATGTTGTCATTGGCTATTTTTCATGCCCAAGAATTTCAATTTCTTCCTCATTGATTGGTTCAATCATGTTTATGGCATTGATGACCAAGAAAGCCAGTCCTTATCTAAAATAAGTGGAAGCAAAGATTGCAAAAAAGAAATAGTGGCAGTTGTTGTTGCATTATCTTTTCTGTACATTTTCCAACTTATCTGGGGTTTTTTGAGTTCTAAAATATCAGTTCTGGTAATGATAGTATGAAGACAGTTGGAGCAGTTTCCCATGTTTTGGTCTCAATTTCAGCCATTTTGAAGCTTAGTTTTGTTGTTGTTGTTGTTGTTTTTGCTTTTTTTTTAGCTGATTTTGATAAGAGTATGAAGGACATCATCCTCATCTTTTTTTTTTTTTTACCAGTGGTTAATATACTGAGGGAATATTTGACAAGCAAATCTCACTTCTTTCATTCTAGCCTCATGTCCCAACTATCTTAGCCAGTATTCCATCATAGTTGATTTTATGCTTTGACTATAAACTTTTCCCAAGACACCATTGGATGGCTAGCATGAAGTAAGCTTTTGTTGTTAGAGATGCTCCAGCTTTTTGATGCCCCAAAAATATATATATGTTAGCACAGGCATGGTTGTATGGTTAAGACCTTTGCTTCTCAACCACATGTCTTTTGTTGTCAGTCCTATTGTGCAGCACTCCAGCCAAATGGCTTCTACAAGCTCCAGGGTGACCAATGCTTATTTTTCTTTGTGGTAACTTTGTCCAAAACTGTAGATGTATTCATTCCTTAAGGTAACCAAACTTACCTATTTCCAATGTTTCTTATGTGGTTCATAATGTTTATCTTATTTCTTATTTCTTTATTGCCCACATGGGGCTAAACATAGAGGGGACAAACAAGGACAGACAAAGGGGTTAAGTCGATTACATTGACCCGACTGGTACTTATTTAATCGACCCCGAAACGATGAAAGGCAAAGTCGACCTCGGCGGAATTTGAACTCAGAACATAACGGCAGACAAAATACCGCTAAGCATTCCACCCGGAGTGCTAACCACTCTGCCAGCTCGCTGCCTTGATATTTATCTTCTCTTCATAAACTCAAATCAAAACAAATGAAGTATTGTTTCTATCATGGAAATGCTAAAGGGTCTCCACATCTAAGACAGCAACTTTGTATGTTAAAAATGGAAAACCCATTACTACACCCAGCAGAATAAGGCCCATAAGTAATTACACCTACAGGTGATTATTTCTTATTTGTTTCAGTCATTGGAATGTTAGCCATGCTGGAGCAGTTCGTTGCAGGGTTTAGTCAGACAAGTCAATCCCAGCTCTTCTTATTTTTAAGTCTGGTACTTATTCTATCACTCTTTTACCAAACTTCTAAGTTACATGGACATAAATAAACCAACACCAGCTGTCAAATAGTGGAGGTAAAGACAAACACAAAGGCATACACACATACATACATACATATATATTATTTTTATACAAGAATGTTGTTGACAGTGACTTTGAAGTTATTGTCAACAACATTCTTGAATAAGAATAACAAATTTGTACTCTATAAAAATGCAGAGTAATCCATCAGATAAGTGTAATGTTCAACTCATGCCAGCGTGGAGACCAATGTGTTAAAGGATGATGATGATCATCATATATGGGCTTCCACACAGTTTCCATCTGCCAAATTTACTCATAAGATATTGGTAAACCTGGGTCTATAATGGAAGACACTTGCCTAAAGTGCTACACAGTGGATGGATGTTTATATGTTTGAATGGATGGATGTTTGTGTATGTATATGTAAACCAAATGCCAGTTAAGCATAACCAGATAACATGCTCTTATTTTATTGGTTCTCATTGTTTATGCATACTCCGCACTTTATTAATTACTAGCCATCATGTTAAGAAAACCTTTATCTTCTAAATGTCCATAACATATCCAGTAAGTCATATCTATCAGTTTTCTCAAATTCTTTGTAATTATTTCCATTGTTAACACTTGGAATACCATCATACTGCTTACCTTTTGCATGTTGAGATTTCAAAAAACAATAATAGCCTGATGCAGTCTTTCTCTAAAATCTATTTACTTATTTTAAAATTGCCATAAATCAAAGAACTTTTACCATAAATAACTCCATTTCTGGTCCCAAGTATTTGATTGAATTGACAAACCCTTTCTTGGCTGCTACTCTCCTCACCCCCACCTTGCAAGATGCTTAATTTTACAATAAGCCTTGGCAGTGCTTGAAATGGGAGTTTTCTATCAGATTAGTCTCAGTGATACTGGTTTCTCTGTGTCCTCTGTTGGTTGCTTTGTACACACACTGCCAACTTTTTATTTGGCTTTTTATCATATATTGTATTAAATCACCTTCATGTTTTCTATTTTGTTATCCAAATTTTTGTCGAAAATGAACATCTTATCTAATTTTTTTTACAATTTTATACAACGGTAAAAGTTTAGAATATTCATTAATAAGAGATATTTTTTCCTATGAATGAAACCACTTCTAAATGTCCTTATTTTGCTGTCTGTTCAGATCAGTCCTGTTTGAAATACGGGATATGTTATCAGCTTATCACCAATTCATTCTGCGGGTTTTGTTTTTTGTTTTTTGTTTTTGTTTTCGTTTTTTGATGGTGGGATTCATAACTGAACATAGTTAATTATAGAATTTAATATGACAGATCACATGCAATACTGTAAATATCTAAAATGCTCTTGTATACAAGAAGAAGGCATACAGAATAGACTTTATGCTGGATATAGTTAACAAGCAGCTAAGCCCGGTTTCACCCGATCTGTTTGGGTGATGTGGCTGTGATCGTTTTTGGTCAGGCATAATCTATAACAGCTTTTCTCAACATTATCATATCGGGTCCCCTGTTTTGATTGCAGCCTCCAGCTGTATGAAAATTTCCTGACCCCACCATGTCAGAAAACAGCAACTGGTTGTTTTAATGGCAGAAGCAAAAGGAATTCCATTAGAAAAAAATTTTATTGATTTTCTCAGTAAGTATGGGTGCTAGGAAAAAAAATACAAACCACATTCCAATCTATGCACCCGTCTCCACATGTGTGCTATTTTTCACGCGAATCCACCCGGCCGTTTGGCTGTGAACCACAAGACAAGAAAGAAGACAACGATCGCTCATATCCAATTTATATTATAGATTAGACAGGATATACACTAAATTCAACATAGTATCTAAATTTTGTGAGTGCTTATGTGAAAAACAGAAGTTTTAAATGTTGTTTTACAAGAATGGATGAATATATGTTCTTTGGTTTTCTTGTATAATTGTATGACAGAGGCAATGACAAGTGACTGAGATCTTCATGACTTGCTGTGCTTGAGAAAACTCATCAAGCCAAGTGAAACCATAATCATGACTATTGCCAGTGTCATGTAAATGGCACACGTGATGGTGGCACATGAAAAAAAAAGCACCCATTACACTCACGTAGTGGTTGACATTAAGAAGGGCATCCAGCCATAGAAAACCATGCCAAATCAGACTGGAACCTAGTGCAGTTCTCCAGCTTACTAGTTCCAGTCAAACCATCTAACCCATGCCAGCATAGAAAAGCAGACATTAAATAATGATGGTGCTGGCACTGGTGCTGGCGGTGGCTGTGATGATGATGATGATGATGATGAAGAAGCAATTAGTTGATAGACTGTACTGGCTATACAAAGATTGGTGAGTAGAGAATTTCAGCAGAAAGGTTTAGGAACAAAAAGTTTGAGTGCAATGTAGGGGGTTAACTTATAGTAGAATCAATAGAGGAAACCAAAGGTCAGACATAAAATAGAAGAAACCAGTTATGGAGATTAGACATGAAATGTGGAGTAGCTTAGAGTATGAAGATAGGGAAAAGCTTTAAGAAATCTTCTGCTAATGTTGCTTTCTCCCCTACTAGACTAAAGAGTCCTCATTTCTCTACTTTGCTTTCAGTCATTCAGTACTAATTTGTAATATCATACTAAGAACAAATACATATCCATGTAATTGTCTTCATGTAAATTTTCAGACTCATCCTGATCATATACAATGTATAAATCTCTATGTTATACAGATACGATTCTTGTGTAATCAATGTTTTATTTATTTTCTGCATCAAATAGATAACATATATATACTGTCAGTAAATCATAAATCCAAAAGAGAAGTACACACTAAATTATAGAACAGTAGAGTAATTAGATAAAGATAGTTATGGCTGGTCCATGGGGTCTGAAGGAACGCTGTAAAGCTAAGCTCTTTATGGATGTGAAACCCCACAAACCAGCCATAACTATCTTTATGTAATCATTCATATATATATATATATATCGTGGCACTCCATTGGTTATGACGATGAGGGTTCCATTTGATCCAATCAATGGAACAGCCTCTCATGAAATTAATGTGCAAGTGGCTGAGCACTCCACAGATACATGTTCCCTTAATGCAGTTCTCGGGGAGATTCAGCATGACACAGAGTGTGACAAGGCTGGCCCTTTGAAATACAGGTACAACAGAAACAAGAAGAAAGAGTGAGAGAAAGTTGTAGTGAAAGAGTACAGCAGGGTTCGCCACTTATTCATTCACATTGTTTCAAATTAATCAGGCGTAATCTTGTAGCTTTGAGATATTGTTAAATTGATTATTTATGTTTTCAATAACACCATCAGGTTTGTGTGAGGGGCCAGGTATGGCCAGTTTAAATGCTGAAGGCTCACGGTGTTGAGCTGGAGGAAACATTAGAGTACTTGACAAAAATGTTTTGTAGTATTTCTTCCAGCTCTTTATATAGTGAGTTCAAATTCCACAAGGGTCAACTTTGCCTTTCAACCTTTTGGAGTCAATAAATAAGTACCAGCCAAACACCAGGGGTTGATATAGTTGACTTCCCCACCCTTCAATATTGCTGGCTTTGTGCCAAGAATAGAACATTTTATCACCCTATTTTCGAACATTATTTTTGTTTGTGGCTATGGTATATTATTTAAGGGAGTGATATTATTGTCTTAATTATAGAATAAAATAATCTATATCTGCATTGCACCGCTACCACCAATCTACTAATTTCACTGGTTTATCATTCCGTTTATATTTTTATTGTTGGATTGATAGAGTCATTAGAACATTATTTATCCTGGATATTTACATTCTGTGTTCAAATCCCACTGAAGCCAACTTTACTTTTTATCCCTCTGGGGTTGGTAATATAAATCATTAGTCAAGTCCTGAGATCAATTTAATCAGCTAACCCTTGACCTTCAAATTTCAGGCTTTATGGCTATATTGAAATTTTATTTTTCATTTTTTTTCTAAGGGTAGTGGATTGGCAGAATCATTAGAGCACCTGAAAAAATACTTTGTAGTATTTGTTCCAGCTCTTTTCATTCTGAGTTCTTATCCTACCAAAGTTAACTTTGGCTGTCATTCTTCCAGGGTTGATACACTAAAGTATCTGTCAAGTACAGGGGTCTATTCAATCCCTAAAACCATCCCAACAAACTTTGCCTTGTACCTATACTAGAACATTTATTAATATCATTTTATCAATATAAGGCAGTGAATTAGCAGAACCATTAGCACACCAAGCAAAATGCCAAGTGGCATTTCTGAGTTCAAATTCCACTGAGGTCATACCAGTTGAACACTGGGGCCAGTACAATTGACATACCCCCTCTTCTAAACTTGCTGCCCTTGATCCAAAATTTGAAACCAATATTATTCTATTAATGTGTATCAGACACATCTTTCAAATATAATAAAATCTTAATAATCACTTTTCACAGGAATATTATGGCCATTAAGGTTTATACCCACATCTGCTCTTAAGGTGAAATCATCTCTAGGAAAATTCACCTGTATCAATTGATTAAATGAATCCCCCACCACTCTTTTTTTTTTTTGCAATAGATGTTTTTGATTTAATGGCAAACCTTAATCATTGTCATCATCAGCTTCATCATCATCATCATATCATCATCATTGTTTTAATAGCCATCTTTCCATGTTTGGGTTGGATGGAGTTTATTAAGCCAGATGGTCTGTGGCCAGCTGATCTTCCTGTCATTATTTGTCTCCTGTTTCCAAGTAAGGTAATATTTTCTCATGGCCAGAATATTGGAACCAGTGACATTACTTGTATGACAATAACACTCATTTACAACTATTACATGATATCGAAACAAGGAATCACAAACATACACACATTCACACGCGTATATATATATATATATATATATATATATATAATTTCAACAATTGAGGGTAAAATTAATTAATTAATCAATTTCACCAAGTATTCAGTATGCAAAGGGACCATTTAAGGTGAATTCAATGTAATAATTTTATATATATATATATATATATATATATATATATATATATTAGAAGGTTTGGAGATGATGTACAGGTATTATATATTAGAAGAAATGAGGTACTCAAAAATTTGGATGGTTTTATATCTACAGATATTTATTAGTATGTTACATGTTTTTATAAATCATATATCATATATTAGCGCTTTTGTCCACTCTAGTGGAGTCTTCAAATTGAACAGTTCAATTTGAACTAAATTCTACTGCTAAGTTTGTTCATGGAGTTTTAGTTTCCTTTATATATCTAGCATTATGTTAGAATTGATTCTTTTAGAAATTGGAAATTTGAATTGAGAGGTTCTTGGTGGTGTGGGAAGGCTTGTCATTTTTTTTTTAAAGTTTGAAATTTCAAAATAAAGTTAGTGGAATATTTTATCTTTTACTTGTTTCACTTATTGAACTGCAGCCATGCTGAGGCACCACACTGAAGAGTTTTAATCAAATAAATCATTACCAATACTTTTTCTGGGATTTTAAAGTCAGTTACTTATTCTTCTGGATCAGTCTCTTTTTTTAAACTGCTATGTTACAGGGACATAGACAAAGCAACACCCGTTGCCAAGCAGTGGTGGTGTGACAAAGGCAGATACAAAGACACACGCACACATATACATATAAAGCCTTGTGAGTGGATTTGGTAGGCAGAAACTGAAAGAAGCCCATCGTGTATATGTATGTGTATATATATATATATATATATATATAATAATAATAATAATAATAATGATAATTGTGTACAGTGCTCAGGTGCACTACAACTCATCTAAAGTGTATATATAATCAGGTGTAGTTTCGGCGGATTTCGGAAAGCACGAGGGCCTTAAAGGATGCAGTGTCATGGCAGTCAACAACTGACGCAGGCAGTTTATTCCATGCTTCAGCAACTCTGAGCATGAAGAAATGTTTCCGAAAGTCATGGGAGCTGTGTTGTTTTCTGACTTTGTAGGCATGTCCACGTGTGTTAGACACATGAAGATCAAAAAGGTGTTCAGTGCTGTTGTTGGTGAGGTGTTTGATAACTTTGTGGGTGTTTACCAAGTCCGTCGCCAGACGCCGGAGCTTCAGTGAATCCATGCCCAGGGAAACAAGGCGCTCAGAATATGGTAGGTGTCTGATGGAGGGTATGCGTTTGGTTGCACGTCTCTGGACAGATTCCAGGAGGTCAATGTTCTGAGCAAGATAGGGGTTCCAAACTGATGATGCGAATTCCAAGTGTGGTCGTACCATAGCTGTATACAGTTTTAAATAGATGGCTGGAGAGCGGCTAACAAAAGTCTTGCTGAGTGATGCCAAGACACCCTCGGCCTTCTTGACAATTTTAGAGATATGCTTTGTCCAACGCAAATCACTGCTGACAGTGATGCCTAGGTCACGCTCGCAAGAGGATTTCTTGATATCAGTGTTGTGGAGGGAGTATGTGGACGCAGGGTATTTTCTCCCAAAATGCATGGTGGTACACTTGTCCACAGCCAGTTTCAGTTGCCAGTCTGTGATCCATTGCTGCATTGTGTCTAGGTCTGATTGCAGGAAAGAGTTGTAGACATCAGGATCTGTCCTCTTGATTTCAAGGTACAGCTTGATGTCGTCTGCATATTTCAATACTGTGGAATTCTTTAAGTTGGCATCTATGTCATTAATGTATGCCACAAACAAGAGGGGACCAAGGATAGATCCCTGTGATACACCCGATGACATCTCATATGGTGTAGAGTGCTGTCCTAGAACTGTGACTACCTCCTTTCGGCTGAGGATGAAGGATTTCAACCAGTTAAAAAGGTCATCCCTCACACCCATTGCAGAGAGTTTCACCATAAGCCTTTTGTGTGGCGCAGAGTTGAAAGCCTTAGCAAAGTCAAGGTAGACAACATCCACCCATGAGCTACTGTCAGTGATCTGAGTAATGTCCTCAAGGAACTCGACAAGCTGATCACTGCAGTTGGAGTTAAGGACAAATCCATATTGTGAGGGTCGGATGAGACTGCGAGAGCTCTAGAAGTTCCAGAGTGTTTCTCTGACACACGATTCCATCAGTTTTGCAATACAGCTAGTGAGACTGACTGGGCGATAGTTGACAGCTGATGTGCGGTCGCCCTTTTTGAACAGAGGAATGACACTGGCAGTTTTCCACTGCTCCGGAGTAGCACCATTGTTGAGACAGTACTGGAAGAAAATAGAAAGCTGGTGTAAAAGGAAGTACCTGCCACGTTTGAGAAGCAGGTATGTAACTCCATCGAGACCAGGGGAGGCATAGTTGCGCTTATTTTGAAGGTGACGTCGCAGCATGTATGTATGTATGTATGTATGTATGTATGTATGTATGTATGTATGTGTGTGTATATATTTGTGTGTCTGTGTTTGTCTCCCCAACATCGCTTGACAACTGATGCTGGTGCGTTTATGTCTCTGTAACTTACCAGTTCGGCAAAAGAGACTGATAGAAAGAATAAGTCATAGGGTCGATTTGCTCGACTTAAGGCGGTGCTCCAGTATGGCCACAGTCACATGACTGAAACAAGTATATATATATATATATATATAAATGTAACAGGCTTTCACACAGTTTCTTTTTATCAAATTCACTCGCAAAGCATTGGTCAGTCCAGTCAGTAGAAGACACTTACCCAAGTCCCCTCACTGTAGGACTGAATCCAAAACTATACGATTGCAAAGTGAGCTTCTTGATCCCACAGCCATGCCTGTATCTGTTAGTGAATATTTCAATATATTAAAACTTGAAAAGTGATGGGGAACAAAAAGAGAATCAAATTAAAAATAATTTTATTAAGTCAAAATTCAAACTCTAATTGAAATTCAGTGTTGTAATAAATTAACTTTGAATTCATAAAAGTATTTTTTTTTGTATTCAATTTGTTTTTGATTTGAAATCTTTTAATTTTCAACATGTTTTTGTTTCTATTTTCAATTCAAAACAATTCTTTTAAAACTTGAATCCAGCTTCATTTCTTTTATTTAACCCTTTGCTTGTCCAAATCATTTTCATGAGTTTGTCCTAAATGTCCATGCTTGTTTTCAGACTTTCAGTAAGCCCTTGCTTCATACCTTCTGAGTAATAAAGAGCTTTCCTTTCATAAGTCTCTGTTAACTCTGATAAATGAAAACAATTGGGAATATACATGGTATATGATGCATGGACTCCAGAGAAATATGTCCTGTTTAACACGTGATACAAAGCACAAGCAAAGGATTAAGAATCAACTAAAGTATATTATTAGAAAATACAGCTAATTATGATTGTATATAATCATAAAATATTAGTAAACCAATTAAGTAATTGAATGATATTCTCTATTATGTTTAATAACATTTGAAATTTTAGTTGGGTAGCAAACTACATTGCTCTTATAGCCTTGTACACAACAATTTTATACATTTTATACATGGTTGCCAGTTTTGTGTTCTCTCTGGGCAAGGCACATAATTCTATTTGATACACTCTCTTGTCAGAAAATATATTTTTGTGCTTCTCTGCTATAGAGTGGTTAATACTAAGAAAATTTAATAATAATAATAATTATAATGATAATAATGATAATAACAATAATAATAACAATAATACTGATGACGGTGATGATGGTTTTTGATTTAGGCACAAAGCCAACAGTTTTGAAGAAAAACTATACACGTATAATATATAAGGGTCCAAATGTCTCTCAGACATGTTTGGACTGGTCTTAAGTTTGTTAAAATTGCTCACATATATGTATGTATAAATATCTGCATGTATACACACACATAAATACATGCATATACATATATACATCATCATCATCATTGTTTAACACCTGTTTTCCGCCCTAGCACGGGTTGGACGGTTCGACCGGGGTCTGGGAAGTCAGGGGCAGCACCAGGCTCCAGTCTGATCTGGCAGTGTTTCTACGGCTGGGTGCCCTTCCTAACGCCAACCACTCCGCGAGTGTAGTGGGTGCTTTTTACGTGCCACCTGCACAGGTGCCAGGGGGTGTCTGGCATCGGCTACGATCGGTTGGTGCTTTTAACGTGCCACCGGCACGGAAGCCAGCCAATATATATATATATATATATATAATAATAATAATAAAACATTGTGTACAGTGCTATATATATATTAAATTAGAGATAAAACCACTATTAGGCAAATCAAACAGTGAAAATCATAAACCAATACATAGAAATAAAATTAATTAATAAAAAATATATAAAATATAAAATTCAAAATTTTAAATATTTAAATTGAAGTTAAAATTTTAAAAATTATTTAAATTAATGA
Organism: Octopus sinensis; assembly: GCF_006345805.1. Taxonomy (NCBI): domain Eukaryota; kingdom Metazoa; phylum Mollusca; class Cephalopoda; order Octopoda; family Octopodidae; genus Octopus; species Octopus sinensis. The sequence goes on along the minus strand of NC_042998.1, from coordinate 172,165 downwards.
TTTATACTTATTAATTTTTAAATATATATATATATATATATATATAATTTTTTTTTAAATATATATATATAACTATCAAAAAGTATTAAATGTTTAATATAAGATAAAGAATAAAACTCTTTATCTTATATTAAACTTTTAATACTTTTTGATAGTTATATATATATTTTTAAAAAAAAAATTTTTAATTTAAAAAAATAGAATAAAATAAAATAAAATAAAATAAAGATAAAAAAATAAATAATAATAATAATAATAATAATATATATATATATATATATAATATATATATATTTATATATATTTAAAAATTTATAAGTGTAAATTATTAATTTAAATAATATTTTAAATTTTAACTTTAATTTAAATATTTTAAATTTTGAATTTTATTTTTCATTAATTAATTTTATTTCTATGTATTGATTTATGATTTTCACTGTTTGATTTGCCTAATAGTGGTTTTATCTCTAATTTAATATATATATATTTATACTATAAAATTAGATTTAATCCTAAATCTAATTTTTCTCTGTAAGTTTGGATTTACTCCCTAATATTATTATTATATATATACATATATATACTTACACAGATTCATATATATATACACACATATATATTTCTATATACATATATCTATTTTTCTATTTCTCTCTCCCTCTCTCTCTCTCTATATATATATGTATATATATATATATATATTGTGTGTGTGTATGTGTATTTATGCATGCATAGTTATAATTGCACATGTATATGTGTATATATATTTATGTTTGTATATATATTTATGTTTATATATATATATTTCATATATATAATATTCAGAAGCCGTACATCTCCCATGGTGTGTGTGCGTGTGTATGCACTTGTGCATGTGAGTGCAGTTGTATGTGTGTATGCGTATACATCAACCAGTAAAAGAAGTTCTGGAAATCCGAGTATAAATATTTCTAGTCTTTATTCAGCTTCTTGAAGGATTTAATACTAATTTTCACAAAGTTTTTCATCCTTAAAATTTCTTCAGCCCATGTTAGTTCAGGTTTGTTAATAATTAGTTACTTCATACTGATTAAAATCAACATTTAAAAGCAAGATTATCTTTGACCTGAAGAAATGAAGATTGAAAAAAAAATCTTTGGTTGAAAAACAAAAAAAAGAAACTTACAAAGTGTGATCTTTAGATGAAATTATATAAATTCATAGTTTTCGTATATTGTTGATATTTTTGTCAGTGAACTAGTGAATCTCCTCCCTTGACTTATACAACATATGATGTTTGATGGAAAGCATTAGCTATTATCCAAAACCATTCATTCATACTTCTGAATACTTCACTTTCTTTAAGATTTTAATGCATTCACTTCAATTCTACTTCATTTATACTGATCATAATTTTATTATATATATATGTGTGTGTGTATGTATATATATATATATATATGGTTTTTTTTAAAATCCAAAATAGACACAAACTCCAATTTTCCTATATGATTGGGTTGAATAATTGTTGAGAATTTTCTTAAGATGAAACCAATGGTAACCTTAAATCACAAATAAAGAATCTTTATCCACTAGTGCAGTGTTGAACACTCATTTTCATTGTTTGATATTTCTGTACACATACATACATATATATATATATACATATATACATACATACATTCATACATACATACATACATACATACATACATACATACATATATATATATACATATATACATACATACATTCATACATACATACATACATACATACATACATACATACATACATACATACATACATACATACATACATACATGTATATATTTATAAGTAAAAATATGATAAACACAACATGCAGTTTATACTGTTTGTTCCTAATGCACATTTCACCATTGTATCTATTTGCATACTCTGCAGTGAGTGTTCATAATACATTTGAATGCAAACCCACAGTGGTTCTTCCGGGGAATACTTTGTAACATTATGTTAACACATAGCAAATGCTTAGATCTAAAATCACACACAACATAATCCTTTTTTTTATATATATAAATCTGATGTGCTGCTCTATTGTAAAAGAGCACAAATATTCAATAACTTTTTGCCTGAAATATTTACATACAATGGCATTAAAAATGGATTGAAATTGAAATAATAGTAACTGGTAATTAAAGATATGCTGAAATCTTACTTCATCTTCTTCTTCTGTGGATTCATAAGACTTACAAGTGAAAGACCTGGATTTTCTATACCAGTGAGATTTAAATCTTCATAAATTCAAGAGTATAAACAGCTTCATACTCAAGTTGAGTGTTGCATTGAAAATACTCTGTTTTTCTACCCTGTCAGTATCTTAATATGCATATATATATACACACACAAGCATGTATATACATGTGTGTGTGTGTATATTAGTACTAGATGCCTTATGGTACTTAACAATGGCTAATTAAATTCATTCCCAACAATACAAAGTACTGTGTTGTACTATAACATTTGAAGATATATAATATATATATATATATACAAAAATTCTATAATTGTAAGCATAATTAGAATTAGGGTTCAGCAAAAATTGCTTCACCACATACCGTAATTTAGAAATAGCAGTTGAATACTATTCTACTACCATAAGATATCTCCCAGATTTTTATTATTATTATCATTATATATATATATATATATATATTATATATATATATATATATATATTGCAATAGCACTGAAATATCACTACTGATATAGTAGTTTTTATTACTATTGATGATATTAATAACTAGGTTGTTGTTACTATGGTAGTCTTTATCAATACATGACACTGAACAGTATAACAAAATGTTGCTTCTATAATATATATCAATGTAAGACTATTTCTAGAGTAAGACAAATTATCAATTCTAGATCATACTATTTGACAGGGCATGCTCTAGTTATCACAATAAGCTATATTATGAATAATAAACAATTGGCTGAGCATAGATTCATCTTAATAGTATGTTGTATTTAATGAGGATGCTTTCAATCAATATATGTATTTATTAATTATATTAACTAAACTTTAACCCTTTTGATACCTACATGCCTGAGAACACTCTGGTTTGATGATGCAAATTTTCTGTTTTAAAGTTAAAACCTGCTGTCAAAATTTCATCGTAATTTATGTTCCAAACATTTGATTAATAATGACAAAAGCTATTTTACTAAATTGTTCATATTTTTCAAAATTAATTAAAACAAAAGCTGTGTGTTTCAACATATATCGTAACAAAAGGGTTGAGGAGGCTTGTGGCTAGCAGCATTGTGCATGGATTCTAGAAAAAGATTATAAATGTGCTGTAATAAAATAAAAATAGTATCTCAAATGATATTTTAGAGCTGTTGCAAAAAGGGAAATTTGATTTTTAGAGTTCCAGAACAGAGTTCTTTTAAAAGAAAAATATATATACAGAAGTAGGCGAGATGAGCAACATAAGAATATTAATGGTATTTTTGCATGTGGAGAATTATTTACTATGATGAGACACATTTTGTTTCGCAGTGCTGTGTGTGTGTGTGTCTGTGTGTCTGTGTGTGTGTGTGTGTCTGTGTGTCTGTGTGTGTGTGTGTGTGTGTTTCATTTTCATTTTATATTTTCCATACTATCATGAGTTGGACAGGTCAACTGCAACACATTGTCTTGCCTCTTGTTGCAGTCTTTCATTATTTTCTTCATAAGATCAGGCTCTAAATCTTTGATATATATATAGGCGGTGCCCCAGCATGGCCACAGTCAAATGACTGAAACAAATAAAAGAATATATCTCAAAGATATATTTTTATAACTGGACATATATTTAACTGCATATAAATATGCATATATGTGTGTGTGTTATATATATATATATCATCATCATCATTCATTTAGCGTCCGTTTTCCATGCTAGCATGGGTTGGACGGTTCAACTGGAGTCTGGGGAGCCCGAAGGCTGCACCAGGCCATATATATATATATATATGTATGTATGCATATATATATATATATATATATATATATGTATGTATGTGTATATATATATATATATATATATATGTATATGTATGTATGCATATATATATGTATATATATATATATATATATATATGGTGGAAGTCAGCTTGTGCCCAAGTATGACTATTTCCTTAACTTAGCAAGTCTGTGCAAGCTTTCCCTAAGTCCAAGAAGTTTTTGTGCCTGAAATCGTTTTGAGTGGAATCGTGCGGGTGTGAAGCCATGCAACCAGTGGCATAACGGAGGTTGAGACAACCAGAAACCAGCCACACTTCAGGGTTTTTTTTTTATATGAGATTCCCTTCTATTTGAAGGAAGTTATAACAAAGACTAGGAGTTTTTCACTTCCATTGGTTCACATGCTAATTAATCCATAGCAAGATCCTAACAGGTGTTACTACTCAGGATCAGAGTGGACCTGGGAACACTAGTGGCTAAGAGATGGCTCCACACTCCTCAATCCTGGAACTCCTTTAACCAGGCCCAACAACTGGATGGAGTTTAAAGTCATATACAGGAAAAAAATATACATAGATATATAGGTGCTGTGTTATATTAAGTATATATTATATATATCAAATATATATATACACGCATATATATATATATAAGAATGTTTTGCGTAATAAGATAAAAAACAAGGCTGTATAGATATTAGAGCATTTATAGATAGAAGGTCTTACAGCTGTTTCTAGGATATTAATTAATAATATCCCTTAATATTAATTAATATCCTAGAACCACTGTAAGACCTTCTATCTATAAATGCTCTAATATCTATACAGCCTTGGTTTTTTATCGTGTTGCGCAAAACATTCTTATATACACACGCTGACATAGAACCAACGTTGAACCCTTTATTCGCAATATTACCGAATCTTGAACTTAATTGTGGTCCGTCTATAGCACTTATTCAGCATTACCTGACATCTTTGGTTCTCAATGACACCACTATCTCTTATACATATAAACTTAGATATGTTTTGACCAAAGATAGGTCCAGGCCATGTCAGACTTAATATTAATAGCACCACCTGATAGGATTAGCTAAATCCTTTTTAAGTAATGTTTTCTGGTATCATGGTCCATTCAAGTAGGGAGTTCTTGTTGAATGAGTTGTATCTCTATATATAAACGGCAGTTTGTCTGTGCGCGTTTCTGTGTGTCTGTTTGCTTGTACCCTCACCCTGACCACGGCTTTCAACCGATTCTGATGAAACTTGACACACACATAGCCCAATGTCATAATTCAAAACTAACGCAGCCAAAATTTTGAAAAGTTCCCCCAGTTCTGAAAAAAATCGATAAATTCGACATGGGGTCCAGAATCAGAAACACGAACCACAAACTGTCTAGGGGACGCAACTCCATCCTTTTTTAACTCTCAAAAAAAAATTTACCATCATTTTTTTCCATTTTTTGCTATTTTTTGGCTATAACTCTCTAAAAATGCTTTATAGTTATTTCCCTTACAAACCTGAGCAACGCCGGGCGATACTGCTAGTTCAAGTATAAATGGCTTATCCGGTATTCCTTGAAAAAATTTGTCCAGATTCTGTTTAAAGGTGATAGGATCCTTTTCCTCTTTGATCTGTTTCAGGACAATGTTAAATATCATCATCATCATCAATTAACATTTGTTTTCCATGTTTTCATATATGGTATACACATGGGGGTGGAGGCGCAATGGCCCAGTGGTTAGGGCAGTAGACTCGCGATCGGAGGATCATGTTTTCGATTCCCAGACTGGGCGTTGTTTGTGTTTATTGAGCGAAAACACCTAAAAGCTCCACGAGGCTCCGACAGGGGGTGGTGGTGACCCCTGTTGTACTCTTTCGCCACAACTTTCTCTCACTGTTTCTTTCTGTTTCTTGAGTAATGCTGCAATGGACTGGTGCCCTGTCCAGCTGAAGGGAACACATACGCCAAAGAAACCAGGAAACCAGGCCCATGGGCCTGGCTAGGCTTCAAAGAGGGCGATGAAAGAAAAATACTCATAGGGAGGGACACTGAGAAATAAAGAGAAAGGATGGAGGCAAAATTTGATTGAGAAAGAAGTTTGTGTTTGTTGTTGTGTATGAAGAAGAGAAGAAGTGGATAAAGATGAGAATGGGTGGAAGTAAAAGGAATAAGAATACCCGAAAGAGACAAAATGAAACACAAGGAAAATTGAAGTGAGGCATGAAGCAAAATTATTAAGAATTACTGAAAGGAGGCAGAATGAACCCTCTCATTTCTGACAGGTACTACATTGCTGTGTGTATATATGTGTGTGTGAGTATGTATATATGTGTGTATATATATATATATATATATATATAATATATATATATATATATATATATATATATATAGATAGATAGATACATACATACATACATACATACATACATGTAAATTTGTGTGTATGTTTGCATGTTATATGATATAAACAAGAATTACATATTCCAAACCATGGGTTTTTTTTGTTTTGTTTTATTTGTACCTTCAGGCAGCCATACAACCCAGGTATGTTGATCTCAATCCTACATATGTAAGACCCTACACGGTTCCAACTCAAGCAAAAAATTTGCATATACACATACAGATACATACATACATACATACATACATAAATTGAATATTTCAGTATATCACTACACATGCTTTCATAGCATGTTTATTCCAAATACAAATACAGTTGCATCACTTAATAGATGATATTATAAGTTATATTCCTCACCAACGACATACACGCACACACACACACACACATGCTTACACTTATATACATATTTACAAAATATTTTTATATTATTGCTATATTAACACAAGTCAATGTTTGATAATATATTTTATTACCACACTGGTGTTTGAATAACATTTATTTTATATGCTGTCATATAATAATTAATATTAACAATTTTAACAATATATACTATTATCACTCTGCTGTGTTTTCAATATTAATTATATCAGAAGTGCTCTCTCTCTAATTATTTCGTTCTAACTGCTTGTTTGCTTACTCTTGGCTTTCTAAAATTTAATATTGACCATTTGAAATAGTCAGACTGAAGCTGGTTTGTCATTTGTTTTATTCTTTTACTATATATATATATATATATATATATATATATATATATATACATATACATATATGTACATATATAT
>NC_042998.1:132500-162500 GCF_006345805.1 Octopus sinensis | reverse complement strand
AACAGGTGTATAAAAGTAAACAACACATTCCATGCAGTATATCACTAAATAATTGACCAGCTTTTGTTCCTGCAACAATTCTACCCTTTTTACTTCTGTGCAGGGTGTCAAGCTATCAGTTGAATATTCAGTAGCTCATTTCCTGGCAAAGACTCATCTTTCAGTAGCTCAATGCATCTAGATATAAGCAGATACAATAAATAATTCTTCAGTTGTTGTCTTTAACCCTTTAGCATTTAAACTGGCCATATCTGGCCAACTATTCTGCATGTTTTATGTTCAAACTGGTTAGGTCTGACCTCTAACATCTATCCTACAATATCAATATCTAGTATGAACCTGGAAAAATTTTAAGCAGAGAGTTACTTACTTGCAAATAAATGTGTTAACATGTGACATTATTGACCGAGGTTACCGTGGTCTTTTCCGTAGGCTTTTCTTTCCACGGAGAAACCTTATCTGTTGCCACCTTTACACTTTACATCATGACATTTCTGTGATACACGATCCCTATTGATCGTTTTTTGTTTTTTTACGATCCCTTTTGATCGAAAACCTACTCCCCTTTTTTTCTTTTTTTTTCTCCCCAAAAAGAAAAGCTCTACTTTGTAATTTGTCCCCTCTGTGTGGCTAATAAAGAAGCTAATATTAGCCCTGTGTAGCTAATAAAGAAGCATAAATATAAGCAATCACATCATTATAATCTTAAAACTACAAGATAATGTATGATTAATTTAAAAGAATTTGAATATAAGCATTACATTTGACAGAGAAATCTAAATGCTAAAGGGTTAATCAGTAAGTTATCATACAACTGTCAGATTTTGGGGCAAGTTTTTGTAGGAGGTGAAGTACCCATTATGTTTTATAAACGTTGAACTGTTAGACTAAAATCCTCATCTCAAACCTTCCTTGGAATATAGTTTAGAGGGAATTGCTTAATTATGATAGTTATCATCATCATCGTCATCGTTTAACGTCTGCTTTCCATGCTAGCATGGGTTGGACGATATGACTGCGGTCTGGCAAACCAGAAGGTTGCACCAGGCACCAATCTGATCTAGCAGAGTTTCTACAGCTGGATGCCCTTCCTAATGCCAACCACCCCGAGAGGGTGCTTTTATGTGCCACTGGCACGAGGGCCAGTCAGGTGGTACTGGCAGCGACCACGCTCAAATGGTGCTTTTTATGTGCCACCTGCACAGGCGCCAGTCCAGCGGCACTGGCAACGACCTTGCTCGAATGTTTTTTCACATGCCACCAGCACAAGTGCCAGTAATGTGACGCAGGTAATGATCATGCTCGAATGGTGCTTGTCTAGATATATATAACCCTTTTGTTGCCATATTCCTGTTGAAATACACTGTCTTTCATTCAAGTAATTTTGAAAATAATGACGAATTTAGTAAAATAACTTTTGTTGTTATTAAGCTGGTGCTTGAAACATAAATTAACATGAAATTTTGAGGGATGGTTTTAATTTAGAACACTTTAAAAGCAGGAAGTTTGTTTCTTAGAACCAGAGTTGGTATCAAAAGGGATAAACTGCAGCCAAGATAAAGTTTTCAGTAATATCCAAATAATGCAATGAATTTGACAGAGCATTTATCCCAAATATTTCATCATCATCATCATCATCGTTTAATATCCACTTTCCGTGCTAGCACGGGTTGGAAGGTTCAACTGGGGTCTGGGAAGCCAGGAGGCTGCACCAGGCTCCAGTCTGATCTGGCAGTGTTTCTACAGCTGGATGCCCTTGCTAATGCCAACCACTCTGTGAGTGTAGTGGGTGCTTTTTACATGCCACCGACATAGGTGCCAGGGGAGGCTGGCAGTGGCAACGATCAGTGGGTGCTTTTTTACATGCCACCAGCACAGAAACCAGACAAGGTGGCGCTGGCATTGGCCACGTTCGGATGCTGCTTTTTATGTGCCACCGGCACGGGTATCATAACTACAATTTCCATTTGATATTTATTTGATGGTAAAAAAAAATATCTCTATTTTTGTAGACGATACTAGTTATTTATTAGTCAAGTTTGATGCTTCAGTATAAATTGATTTTACATTCCAAACAGCCCCATGAAGATGTTTTGAGTAAATTTTCCTTGTTGCTTGCAAACATATGCATATTTCTGGACATTATATTACTTCACAAATATTTTTTTTCAAGCCACTAATTGTTTTATATCGCAAATTATTCATACTTTTGTTATATTCGTTTATACAGCTGTATGTGAGTCGGAGTGTAAAAATGGTGGTCGCTGCATTGCTCCAAATAAATGTGAATGCCGATATGGATATGTGGGTAAATATTGTGAAAATGGTAAGTTTCTTCACTAAAATTTCAAATCTTTCTGTTGTTTTGGAATGTGACTCAGGGAAAACTCTTTGTTGAAAATTGATATTAAAATTAATCTCTTTTGTTGTAAATAATAAATTATTTAAGCCTACAATTTTTTATGTTACACCCTGCAAGAAGCAAATTTCCATATTCATATCATTTTGGTGTGGCTGACATCAGATTAACTGTCATCAAATTCATCATGCCATATTAAATGTTTAGTAGAATACAGAATATTTTCCTATATACTGTTTTTCTGACATATAAGTTACAATAGAATATAGTGTAAACATGTAGTGTAACATTCAAATATTGTTACTCACTTTCCAAATCCTGAAGTATTTTACATAGATTTCTTTTTTTGGTCCTGCTGTATAAGTTGACCTACCTTTTTTGGTCAGAAAACTTCAACTTATATGTGGAAAAATATGGTATGACTTAAAACAGAATTTAGTTTTAAAATGTTATAATTTATATAATTACCAGGGCTGTCATAGTAGCATTATAGGTCCCTGAACAAATCAATGTCTTGGGCCTTATATTTATTTGCTGAGAGCAAGCCACACCATACAAGGATCTAAATTGAGCCCTTTAAACTGTGGGTCCCCTGGGAAGATACCCAGTTTGCCAATGCCTTAAGATGGCAATATAACCACCCCATACTGACAGAGAAACTCTTTTTTACTTTATTTTCTATGACATCCTCTTTCTTTTTCTTTTATTTTCCTTACACTTGCCTCTGTATACATCTCTTTCCAATAAGCTTTTACTGTATTTTAGTTGTTTCATTGTATGTTCCATCATTTTGTTTCAGATATCAATGAATGTAAACTGGGTATTGATGCCTGTCAGGGCCAGTCAGAATGTGTCAACATTCCTGGATGGTACTACTGCCGTTGCAAACAGGGATATGATAGCTCTTGGCATCAACACTCCATGTATGGCTTGCAATGTGCAGGTAATTTACATTTTCATCAACATCCATCTTCATTGTCATATTGTACATATTTTCCCAGAAACCATTTGTTAGTGAATAATAAATTAGAATATAATATATAGATTTATCAGTGAAAAGAATGAACTTATGTTATACTAGTAGTATCACCCGGCGTTGCTCGGGTTTGTTTTCTTTTCAACCCTTTAGAATTGGAATTTTTGAAAAGTAAAAATTTTGCATTATGTAGTAAGCTCGTGAGGAATGAAGCCAGTATGCTCCGATGGATGTGTAATGTCAGTGTACATACTCGACAGAGCGTTAGCACCTTGAGAGAAATGTTGTACCTAAGAAGCATCAGTTGTGGTGTGCAAGAGAGACGATTGCGCTGGTATGGTCATGTGGCGAGAATGGATGAAGATAGGCGTGTGAGAAAGTGCCAATCCCTAGCAGTTGAGGGAACCCGTGGAAGAGGTAGACCCAGGAAAACCTGGGACGAGGTGGTGAAGCACGACCTTCGAACTTTAGGCCTCACTGAGGAAATGACCAGAGACCGAGACCTTTGGAAATATTCTGTACGTGAGAAGACCAGGCAGGACAAGTGAGCCCAGCCCACTTATGAATGCCTTTCCTCCCTTGGACACAAAGACCGGTTGAGGCAAGCGAAGTCGATATAGAACCTCATCCGACGACAGACACCCATCCCAACCCCCCATGCTTGCGAAGACATGTTGGGGCAAGCGAAATCGAAATCGAAATCGAAACCGAATTGAACCAGCCAGGATCCCTGGCCTGGTGGTACGTAAAAAGCACTATCCGACTCGGGGCCGTGGCACGTAAAATACTCCAATGCGACCGTACGACAGGCACCCATGCCAACCCCCTTTGCTTGTGAAGACATGTTGGGGCAAGCGAAATCGAAATCGAATTGAACCAGCCAGGATCCCTGGTCTGGTGGTACGTAAAAAGCACTATCCGACTCGTGGCCGTGGCACGTAAAATACTCCAATGCGACCGTACGACAGGCACCCTTGCCAACCCCCTTTGCTTGTGAAGACATGTTGGGGCAAGCGAAATCGAAATCGAATTGAACCAGCCAGGATCCCTGGTCTGGTGGTACGTAAAAAGCACTATCCGACTCGTGGCCGATGCCAGCACCGCCTCGACTGGCTTCCGTGCCGGTGGCACATAAAATACACCAATCTGACCGTGGCCGTTGCCAGCCCCGCCTGGCACCTGTGCAGGTGGCACGTAAAAAGCACCCACTACACTCACGGAGTGGTTGGCGTTAGGAAGGGCATCCAGCTGTAGAAACATTGCCAAATTAGACTGGAGCCTGGTGCAGCCTTCTGGCTTCCCAGAACCCTGGTCGAACCGTCCAACCCATGCTAGCATGGAGAACGGACGTTAAACGACGATGATGATGATGATGATGATGTAGCTTGTTATTCTCTTTAAGTGAACATTTTTCTGGTTGAAATACACCGAAAAATGGTGATACAGCAGTCAAAAAATTGTAAAAAATAGGGATTTTCATAGAAAAAAAGCACCTTTTTTATGTAAATAATTTTTGGTGCTAACATGGTCCAATTTGAATTTTATCTTCTACGAAATAAAGAGCAAGCCTTTTTCTATCATACTCTCAATTTTGGTCAACGTGTGCTGCAGGGTCTCGGAGGAGATGGTGTTAGTTGAAGGCTACCAAACCTGCCACACACAGACAACTTCAGCTTTATATATATATAATAATATAATATAATGAAATTATTGTATACAGTGCTCAGGTGCACCACAACTTGTCAGAAAGTGCATATAAAGTACATGCAGTAATGTAAAAATGTCTGGAAAGCAAACAATGTATGAGTCAGATACATGCTTGTGTGTGTATGGAGGGGAGAAAATCAGGTGTAGTGTTGGCGAATCTCAGAAAGCATGGAAGTTTTGAAGGATGCAGTGCTCCGACAACTAACAACTGATTCCGGCAGTTTGTTTCACGCTTCAGCAACTCTCAGCATGAAAAAATGTTTCCTGAAGTCATGGGAGCTGTGCTGTTTTCTGACTTTGTAAATATGTCCACGGGTGTTAGATGGGTGGAGTTTGAAAAGATGCTCAGAGTTATTGTTTTCACGATGGTTGATAATTTTATGGGTGTCTGCCAAGTCAGTTGCCAGACGTCGGAGTTTCAATGTGTCCATGCCCAGGGAAGTAAGGCGTTCAGGATATGGCAAATGCCTGATGGAGGGTATTCTTTTGGTTGCACGTCGCTGAACGGCTTCCAGACGATTGATATCCTGGGCAAGATAGGGGTCCAGACTGGTGATGCAAATTCCAGGTGAGCTCTTACCATAGCTATATAAAGCCACAGCTAGATAGCCGGAGAGCGGCTCACAAAGGATTTGTTGAGTGATGCCAAGACACCCTCAGCCTTCTTGACAATTTTAGCGATGTGTTTTGTCCAATGCAAATCATTGTCGACAATAACACCCAGGTCAGGTTCACATGAAGACTTTTTGAGATAGATATATATGGGGCTTGGGTTAGAAAAAACACACAGTAATAAATTAATCATCTCCATTCAGTTTGTGACTAGAATCTATGGCAGATTCCTTGACACCAAACTCTTAGCCAGCAGCAACAAAGCTTCCAATGTCATGTATTTTCTTGCAGACTTCTCTGCATTATTTGTTAAGATCAGGTGCCTTTGTATTTTTGTCTCCTTAAACTTATGAACCTTGCACCAAAATTTGAAACCATTATTTTTTTTTTTTTTTTTTTAAGATTGTTAGCTGGCAGAACCTTCAGCATGCCAGTCAAAATGCTTAGTGGTATTTCTTCGGGTTTTACATTCTGAGTTCAAATGCCACCTAAGTCAACTTTGCCTTTTCATCCTTTCAGGGTCGATGAAATGCATACCAATTGAGCACTGGGTTCAATCTAATCGGCTAGCCTCCTCCTCCAAAATTGCTGGCCTTGTGATTAAATTTGAAACCATTATTTTAAGGTGGCAAGCTGGCGAAATTGTTACAATGCTAGGAAAAATACTTAGCAGCATTTCGTCCATCTCTATGCTTTGAGTTCAAATTCTACTGAGCTCCACTTTGCCTTTTATCCTTTCAGGATCTATAAAATAAGTACCAATTGTCATTGGGGTCAATGTAATCGACTTGCCCCTCCCCCAAACTAGCTGACCTTGTGTCAAAATTTAAAATCATTATTTTTATTTTTATTATTATTATTATTATCATTATTATTATTATTATTATTATTATTATTATTATTATTATTATTATTATTTTCATTATTAAAGCAACGAACTAGCAGAACCATTAAGCATGCCAGTAGCATTTTGTCTGTCTCTACATTCTGAGTTCAAATTCCACCATGATCGACTTTGTCTTTCATCCTTCCAGGGTCAATAAAATAAGTACCAGTTAAACACTGTGGGTCGAAGTAATCAACTTTTCCCCTTCCCTAAAATCGCTGACCTATGCTAAAATTTGAAATTACTATTATTATTATTATTATTTTTCAGATTTGAATGAATGTTTGGGTGAGGGAGATGGCCATACTTGCCATCCAAGCACTAAGTGCTATAATACTGATGGCAGCTATGAATGTCGTTGTAAATACAAGGATGACTGCTCTCACGGTAATTAAAATTCATATTTATTTTTAATCATTTCGTTAAGGATTCCACCTGAAATCATAGTATTATTGAAATAACTATTGTTATATTTCTTGGTAATTAAAACACTTGTTACTTATAATCACTTCTGTATTACTCTGATTTGATAAATGACGGTACCAAATTCCTTAAGGCATTAATCTGAGGTAACTGAGGACAGTAGTAGTAGTAGTAGTCGCCGCCATTGCAGCAGCAGCAGTGGCTGTAACATCTCCACCACCACCACTTTTTTTTTACTTTTTTCAGTCATTTGACTGGCCATGCTGGAGTACAGCCTTTAGTCGAGCAAATCGCTAAGTTACAGGGGCGTAAACACGCCAGCATGGTGGTGGTGGTAGTGGTGGTGGTGGTGGTGGTGCTGCTGCTGCTGCTGGTGGTAGTGGTGATGATGATGATGATGATGATGATATACCCAGTTTGAGTTTCTTCTCATAAAACTTATTTAGCTGAGATATGTTAGAATAAAAAGCAGATTTATTACTATGAGATTTGGGCGTGTCATTTGTAGAGATTCGACCGATTTGCTAACTTGAATAAATAAAATTCGTGAGGAATAGCGGGTTAGTTTATTTGATATTCTGAAATTGGAGGAAATCAATGATTGAAATATACAATTGATGCAAATCCTTCCTAAATCAATAATGTCAAAAGAGATTGATAGTTGATTTCTGTAGATGTTCAATTTTTGTGGAGCTTGCAGTTAACTCTACTCCAAGCTTTGAGTATGAAATCATCATCATCATTTAACGTCCGCTTTCCATGCTAGCATGGGTTGGACGATTTGACTGAGGACTGGCAAACCAGAAGTTTGCACCAGGCTCCAGTCTTGATCTGGCAGAGTTTCAACAGCTGGATGCCCTTCCTAATGCCAACCACTCCGAGGGTGCTTTTACGTGCTACCGGCACAAGGGCCAGTCTGGGAGTACTGGCAATGGCCACACTCAAATGGTGTTTTTTATGTGCCACCTGCACAGGAGTCAGTCTAGCAGCACTGGCAACAACCTTGCTCGAATGTTTTGTTCACGTGCCACCGGCACAAGTGCCAGTAAGGCAACGCTCTGTAAATTAATTCATAAATGGTTTATCCAGCTGCAGAGAAATATCTCCTATTCCCTTAGATTCTATGGGAACTAGGATAAGCTTCCTTGCAGTGAGGCTAAATATATATATATGTCTTAGGTTGAATATAACACTCCATAGACTCTGTGGAGTGTTACATAATTATTTTCATGAATTTACTACCAAGATTACCCTATCAAAAGCAATCCAATTCAACTAGACCAAAATTACAAACCTTCATTGTCAGGCCCACACACTTCACTGACAGTTCATCATCATCATTTAGCGTTCATTTTCCATGCTAGCATGTGTTGGACTGGTTAACAGTAGCTGGTAAAGCCAGGGGCTGTACTAGGCTCCATTATAACATCAAATTTATTTTAGAGTAATTTAAATACATATTATATGATATTATTTACATATATATATATATATATATATATAAATTAATATGTTCAATAAGAAATAATTATTTTCGAAATTTTTTCTCTTATGAGGTTTTTACGCTATCTACCTGACAATTTCTTGTTAAGTTTTCCTTATTAAGTAGTTGTCCTTAATTGCTATATATATATATATATATAATATATATATGTGTATGTATATATATATATATATATATATATATATATTATATTATATTATATTATATTATATTATATATATTATATATATACATATAATTTGTATGTGTGTGCACACACACATTAATACAGAATTAATTAACTCACATACTGTATAGTATGTTAAATAATTATTCACTGCAGCAGATATCCTAGCTCAGCAGATATAACAGATAGTTTATATTCATTTATTATTGACATTAGAGATCAATAATTTTATTTATAATAATAATAATAAATAAGATGTAACTGGGAAAATCAGTTCACAACTGCCAGCCTTACTTTTCTTTGAAGTGAAGGCACAAAGTGTTGGTGTGATATCTTCAAAGATTTTGAACAGTCTGATTCCTCTATTTTTGTTGTTGCTGTTGTTATTGTTTAGATCCAGCAGATTTATCTTCAAGGGCATTTCAGCCATGACCAAAGTGTCTTTTATTCAGGAATAGTGTATCTAGGATTACATTACCACATTATCTAATGTATCTTTTCTAGGTTTTTTTAAAACTGCACAGTGTAATTTGAGGAAGGCTTTGGCTGCTGTTTCTTGCAGAATGAGTGACCACACACAAACTTCCTCATTGGTTTGCTGTCTATATATTATACAGTACTGTCTTTCTCCACTCTGGTTAGTTCTTTTATGGCATCACTCCAGCAAGTAATTTCTTTCCATATCTTGGTATTGATGGCAACTGAGGTTATACATACATGTTTCTGTTTTGTTTTGTTTTGTTGTTTGTTTCTATGTACTTGGCTGATTCTTTATTTTGGAAACTACAAATTATAAACGCATAATTAATGTCTTTTAGATAGTAGATAAATATTTAATTACATTTTTAAATAGAAATACATGCCAATTCTCCCACCACATACACACAGATACACACATATACGCATGCAGACAGGCAGATGGTTATAAATATATCTTCAGATTCATTTAGTGTCCACTTTCCATGCTAGCATGGGTTGGGCAATTTGACAGGATCTGGCAAGCTGCAAGGCCACATCAAGCTCCTCTGTCTGCTTTGGCATGATTTCTATAGCTGGATATCCTTCCTAAGGTCAACCACTCTACAGAGTGTACTCTTTTACTTGTTTCAGTCATTTGACTGTGGCCATGCTGGAGCACCGCCTTTAGTCGAGCAAATCAACCCCAGAACTTATTCTTTGGAAGCCTAGTACTTATTCTATTGGTAACTTTTGCCGAACTGCTAAGTTACGGGGACGTAAATACACCAGCATCGGTTGTCAAGCGATGTTGGGGGGACAAACACAAACATACACACAAACACACACACACACACACACACATATATATATATATACATATATATGACAGGCTTCTTTCAGTTTCCGTCTACCAAATCCACTCACAAGGCTTTGGTCGGCCCGAGGCTATAATAGAAGACACTTGCCCAAGGTGCCATGCAGTGGGACTGAACCCGGAACCATGTGGTTGGTAAGCAAGCTACTTACTGCACAGCCACTCCTACATCTGGGAGCATTTTTTTTGTGCCACCAACACTAGTGAGGTTACTAAGTATCTTGCACAATAGAAAAAGATTAGGGAAAAAAGAAATAGGGGAGGCTCCTATTACTACATGAGGTGTATAAGATGTCCAATAATTAGCTATCTATTTCAGTGAAATGAGACAAATTATTAAAAGCTCACTTTTATGTTTATCATATTTAATATGTTAAAGTGTATAAATTTTTAATTTCGTTCATAATTTTTTATAACTTTCTTTTCATTCCTATTGGATCCCACTTATCTGTCCACAACTTTTTTTTTTCCCCCATTTGGCTGGAATCATTATCTCAACCTTTATCACTAGGAAGAAGCAATATTTTAGCTGAACTTAAAGAACACATTCAGCTAACAGTGCAGGAGATAACTCCTGAAAGACTTCATGATGTGTTTCACAACACTAGGGATAAATTTGAAATTTGCAGGGATACGAATGGAGCAGATGTTGAAAATTTTCAATAGTTTTGACATAAGATTTATAAATCTATTTGTTTTGGTATCATAATTAAATAATAAGCATAAAACTCTGTCAGTTTTTTATAAAATTTGCCCAATTTCATTGAAAAAGATAGCTAATTCTGGGACACTGTATTTGGCAGGGAAAGATGGTTTTGTGCTAGGTGTTGAAATACTAAAGAGATAAGCACAGGTGTCTTGATAATATTACTTACATTTTTGCATCCTTCTCACAAGTTTGCTTTTACATATTATTACTGTATATTTATCTTTATAGGTTGTATATTTGAAGGGTATTACCATGAAAACAATTCCAGATGGATTTCTGAAATTGATGTGTGCTCAGATTGTAGTTGCAAAGTAAGTTAAAACTAACCACTCCTTACCTTCTTTCACCTTTGATTACAACAGTGTTGTTGTTGTTACTATTGTTGTCATGTACCCACAGGTCATCTTTTAAAGCATCTTTTAAATAAAACTTATCTAATTAACCCATTATTTTGTTGTTGTTTTTACATCCATTGCCCCCTTTTGGCCACCCCATTATCACCCCACTTTTCTCCAATGCATCCTGATTCTTTCTGATACCCCCAAGGGAGCAATACTGCCCACTTTGGGAACCACTGTTTTAAAATATTTCTAGGACTACATTACCTAATGAGTTCATTCATTTTTTTTTTTTTAAGTGATTAGATCAGTTTTAGACCAACGATGTTTCAAGCACTGGCAAACTTTACTTCCTCCGTGGTGATCCTCAAAATTGTGGCCAGTGGTACCCAGAAAATAACAATAGATGAAGGCGGCAGGCTGGCAGAAATGTTAGCACGCCAGGCAAAATGCCTAGTGGTATTTTGTCTGTCTTTACATTCTGAGCTTAAATTCCGCCAAGGTCAACTTTGCCTTTCATCCTTTCAGGGTCAATAAATTAAGTACCAGTTACACACTGGGGTCGATGTAATCGACTTAAACCCTTTGTCTGTCCTTGTTTGCCCCCTCTATGTTTAGCCCCTTGTGGGCAATAAAGAAATGAGAAAATTACAATAGCAGCCTTGATCTGTTGTTGTCTTAGCTTTAACTTAAGCCTTTTGTTCCCTGTGGAACATAGGATATCAATGACTTATCTCCACAAAGTCAGCAGTTTTAAGGGAGGTCAAAGTTAATCAGTGAAATTGATCTCAGTACCAGGGTAGTGCTTTAGTTTATCAACCCCAAAGGGATGAATGATAAAGTTTAACTTTAGCTGAATTTTGAACTCAGGATATAATGAGTCTTAACTAAATACCACAAAACTCGTTTGATTGATGTTCTGATGATTCTGCCAATGCAATCATAATATAATATTGCTTTCAAATTTTGGCACAAGTCGATCTATTTTAGGTGAGGGGTTAAGTGGATTACATCAACTCCAGTGCTCAACCGGTATTTACTTTAGTCACCACCACCACCACCACCACCACCACCCCACCAAAAGAATGAAAGGCAAAGTCGATCACAGTGGAATTTGAACACAGAATTTAAAGACAGATAAAATTCTGCAAAGCATTTTGCCCAATGTGATAACAATTCTGCCAGTTCACTGCCCTCAATCATAATATTATATTGATTTAAAATTTTGGCACAAGGCCAGCAATTTCGGGGGTGGGTGTAAGTCGATTACATCTCATCCCTAGTGTTCACTTGGTACTTATTTTATCGAGTCCAAAAGGATGAAAACCAAAGTCGACCTTGGCAGAATTTGAACTCAGAACATAAAGATAGACAAAAATGCCATAAAGCATTTCCCCCAGCATGCTCACCACTCTGCCAGCTTGCCACCTTCAATCATAATATAATATTGAAAATTTTAATGCAACTCCCATTACTTAAAATGATTTTTTTGTTTTGTTTTTTTACAGCGTGGCGTAGTTAAATGTCACCAAAGGGAATGTGACTGTAGTAAGAGGAAAATTAACTACTCCTGCTGTCCACACTGTGCTGAAAAAAGAAGTTGTCCACATCAAGAACACTCATTAGAAATGTCACATGGGCAAAAATGGGTGTATGAGTGCCAGACGTGTGAATGTTTAGTAAGTGTTGTTGTTTTTTTAATATTGAGTTTTATTGTATTTTTAATGTTCCATTTTGTTTATTTTAGACCAGAATTTATACATTACTTTATTTCATCATCATACTGTAATTTAAGGAGGTCCCCTCCCCTCCAATCTGAATGGTAAGGGTTGAGAATGAGTGAGATTGGAATTTGAACAGCTAAAAGTGAGGAGACTTTGGGTGTTATGTTGGGCTGCTGTACTTGAAAAAAGAATTAATTGATAAGTTTGTTGCTAATTTACAGAGAGAGAGAAATGTGTTCATCTTACTGGTTTTTAATTTGAAATTAAATGAAATCAAAATGACTAGTAATTTCCTCCCTATAAATGTTGGATTGTTACTGTAAGTTCATCTCCTTAAAGTGTGTTAATAACATCTTGGCCTAGCTGTCATCACCCATGACATGAAGGAGAGAAAAATCAATAAATACAGGAGCCTGGTCGGCTGCTGTCAGTTTGTGCTGGTCGCTGTCAAGACATCAGGTGTCCTAGGACCTCATATTACTGATTTCCTTCACAGAATAGAGATAAGGTGGCCCCATTGGAAAAATGGACTCCAGAAAGTGGAGCGGCTATGAAGAGTCGCTGGCCATTCTCCTCAGCAATGCCATTGTGGTCATTAAGATAGGGTGATGGGCCACGTATCCCAAAACCCCACTATTTCCCTCTACTTTACCCCAACACACGCTTTTTTCTTTTTCCATTTCTTTCTTTTATTTTCTCATCTCCCTTCTTTCTTGTTCCTTTATATTTTTACTCTACAGTATAATTGCAGTCTCAAAAACAATTTTTTTTCAAACATCAAATAAGAAATAATTATCAAGCTATTAGCCATCTCTACAGAGTGCAAATCTTATTCAAGATACTAACTCTTGATGAAATATCACAGTTCCAAAAACTAAGTGAAATGGCTCAACCAGGAACAGATCTTGTTTTATTGCACAGTCTGCTTGCCAGAACCTTACTATCAGACTGCAGAGTTTACTATCACTTGACAGAGTTTACACAAACTAATTTTTATCTGCATTGAGAAAAAAGTTATGGGTACAAAATAACATCATCTCTAGAGAGATTTGATCTATGATGACAGTTTGCTACTGTACTCATTTTGTCTGCTCTAAAAAATGAATTACAAGTGAAAGCTGGAGCTCAAAATGTAAAGACAGGCAATGCTGCTAAGCATTTTGTCCAGAGTACTTATGATTCAGCAGCTCACCACCTTACTCTTTTACGCTTTTACTTGTTTCAGTCATTTGACTGTGGCCATGCTGGAGCACCACCTTTAGTCAAGCAAATCAACCCCAGGACTTATTCTTTGTAAGCCTAGTACTTATTCTATCAGTCTCTTTTGCCGAACTGCTAAGTTACGGGGACGTAAACACACCACCATCAGTTGTCAAGCGATGTTGGTGGGGGACGAACACACACACACAAACATACACACACATACATATATATATATATATATATACATATATACGACGGGCTTCTTTCAGTTTGCATCTACCAAATCCACTCACAAGGCTTTGGTCGGCCCAAGGGTATAGTAGAAGGTACTTGCCCAAGGTGCCATGCAGTGGGACTGAACCCGGAACCATGTGGTTGGTAAGCAAGCTACTTACCACACAGCCACCCCTGCAACTTAATAAAATAATGATGATAATAATCCTTTCTACTATAGGCACAAGATCTGAAATTTAGGGGAGGGGGATAGTTGATTACATCAACTCCAGTTCTCAACTGGTACTTATTTTATCAACCCCCAAAAGGATGAAAGGCAAAGTCAAATTTGAACTCAAGGTTGACTTTGCCTTTCATCCTTCTGGGGGTCAATAAAACAGATACCAGTTGAGTACTGAGGTTGATATAATCAACTTACCCATCCCCCTGAAATTACTTGCCTTGTACCAAAATTTGAAACCAATAATAATGATGGTAGTTGAAGGAGATTGGAATAGAATGCCCTGTAGGGTTTCTACAGAAAGTTTGCCTCTTAAGGACAGAAAAGCTTATCAGGAAGGTTTTAAGCACTTGAAAGACGATTGAAAGCTTGTGGATACCTAAGGTTACCGGTAGTAACCCACTATCCACATAAATTCTACTAGGAATAAGAATGAACTTGAGTCAAATCAATAATAATAATAATCCTTTCAACTATAGGCCAGAAATTTTGAGGAAGAGACAAGTTGGTTACTAGTTGATTACATTGACCCCAGTGTGTCATTGGTACTTAATTTATCAACTCTGAAAGGATAAAAGGCAAAGTTGACCTCAGCTGAATTTTAACTCAGAACGTAAAAACAGATGAAATGCCCCAAAGGATTTTGCCCAGGGTGCTAACAAATCTTATTTCTTTATTTCCCTCAAAGGGCTAAACATAGAGGGGACAAACAAGCACAGACAAAGGGATTAAGTCGATTACATCGACCTCAGGGCGTAACTGGTACTTAATTTATCAACCCTGAAAGGATGAAAGGCAAAGTCGACCTTGGCAGAATTTGAACTCAGAACCTAAAGACAGACAAAATACCTATTTCTTTACTACCCACATGGGGCTAAACAGAGAGGACAAACGAGGACAGACAAACAGATTAAGTCGATTATATCGACCCCAGTGCATAACTGGTACTTATTTAATCAACTCCGAAAGGATAAAAGGCAAAGTCGACCTCGGCAGAATTTGAACTCAGAACATAAAGACAGACGAAATACTGCTATGCATTTTTTCCGGCATGCTAACAATTCTGCCAGCTCTCTGCTAGTAATAATAATAATGCAAAGAAGAGAAAGATTTCTGTTTCTATATTTTTGTTTTGTTTTGGTTTTTTGGATTTTTAGGGAGGAGGGGGGGAGTTTTAAAATATTGTTAGTTGAAATAAACACCAGAATTTGGTACCTTGCTTTTTAGAATGTTCTTTAAAGTTTACATTACATCTGCCAGTCATTGTAAGGACAGGGATGGAGGAGAGACAGGAATAAATGTAAATAAATAAATAAACAGTGCTTAGCTAAGTGAATCATTCAAACAATTCTAAAAATGAGTTATCCGTTTCTTCATTCTTTGTCTTCTAGCTTTCTTGAAATATCTAAGCCAGTTCTTAAGCACTCAAAATAGAAATGGAAGTTGTAGGTTAGCCAAGACCTGTGGCCACAATCCAGCACCTATGCAAGATACATTACCATTTTTCAGTATACATATACTGGCATATACACATGTAAATACATACCTATACACACACACACACATCTGCTTCATATATATATATATATATATATATATATATATATATATATATATCTGCTTCATATATATATATACACATACAAACAAGCATGCATGTATACATATGAGTGTGTGTATATATATATGTATGTATGCATGTGGGTATGTATATGTATGTACATACATACATGTATGTATATATAACTTTTTTCAAATACACAAAACTACACATGCACACACACATATATTGTATGTGTATATATATATATAGATATATATATATATATATACATGTTTTCACAAAAACATATTTATATCTATCTACAAACATACACCCATACTGCAGCGCATATACATAAATACATACATAAATAAACTTTCGACCATAGACATACATACACCTATACAAATCTATTACATACACACCCACACCCACTTGCACATACACAAATATACTTAACATTCATAAACATACATAACTTTCTCATGCCCACACACATACACACACACACAGACATATATACATATATAAACTGTTGTAAAAAGTATTAGCAACTCAATTTAGCCTCGTCTTTACTTGTTAAGTACTTCCAGATTCTGAAACTTTCATACCTGTGTATGAGCTGCAGTCTTGGTTTTGATTCCTCTAATATATTTTATCTGGTTATGAAGGCACATTACCAATTATCAGTTAACATTTATGTATACAGCAAACCCAATGACAACAACCACCATACACCACTGATATACACACAGCATATAGATATTGAGTGAATAGACACAGTGTATAGATGTTGACTATATATACACACACACAACATGTAGATATTGGCTATATATATATATATATATATATATGTGGCCATTGCCAGCCTCGTCTGACCTCTATGCCGGTGGCACGTAAAATGTCACCATCCGATCATGGCCGTTTGCCAGTCTCGTCTGGCACCTGTGCTGGTGGCACGTAAAAAGTACCCACTACACTCACAGAGTGGTTGGCGTTAGGAAGGGCATCCAGCTGTAGAAACCCTGCCAGTTCAGACTGGTCCTGGTGCAGCCTTCTGGCTTCCCAGACTCCAGGTGAACCGTCCAACCCATGCTAGCATGGAGAGCGGATGTTAAATGATATGTATGTATGTATGCATATGTGTGTATGTATACTCTTTTACTTGTTTCAGTTATTTGACTGTGGCCATGCTGGAGCACCACCTTTAGTCAAGCAAATCGACCCCAGGACTTATTCTTTGTAAGCCTAGTACTTATTCTATTGGTCTCTTTTGCCGAACTGCTAAGTTACAGGGACGTAAACACACCAGCATCAGTTGTCAAGCGATGTTGGGGGGACAAACACAAACACATAAACACACACACATACACACATATATATATATATATATTTATACATATATATATGACAGGATTCTTTCAGTTTCTATCTACCAAATCCACTTACAAGGCTTTGGTTGGCCCGAGGCTATAGTAGAAGACACATGCCCAAGGTGCCACGCAGTGGGAATGAACCCGGAACCATGTGGTTGGTAAGCAAGCTACTTACCACACAGCCACCCCTGCACCTATAACTATATAAATAGACATGTATGTATAAATATATAAAAGAGCATTAATACTCATGAGAGATATTAATGTTAGTGGCCACAATACATTTGTATACATATATATATAATGGTTATGATGAAGCAAGTGGAATAGGTTTAGGCATATAAACTCCCTGTAAAGCCAATCTGCAACTTGGTTAAGATTTCCAGATGTAGCACTCTGGTCCTTTACAAACTAATTTCATTGACTAAGTAAAAGTGGTCCAACTATGACCATCACATGTTATTTTGGGAAAATATATCCAAGACTGATCTGTAAGAGGCCTAGCTGTGTGGTAAGAAGCTTGCTTCCAAGGAATGTGGTTCTGGGTTCAGTCCCAACATGTAGCACCTTGGGCAAGTGTCTTCTACTATAGCCTTGGTCCAACCAAAGCCTTATGAGTAGATTTTATCAATGGAAACTGAAAGAAGCCTGTTGAATATATATATATATATGTATGCGTCTGTGTGTGCGCGCATCTGTGTGTGTTTATCCCAAACCACTGTTTACAGCCGGTGTTGGTGTGTTTATGTTCCCATAACTTAGCAGTTTGGTAACAGAGTCCAATAGAATACATATCAGGCTTAAAAAGAATAAATATTAGGGTCTATTCAGTAGATTAAAATTCTTCAATGTGGTGCCCCAGCATGGCCACAGTCTAATGACTGAGACAAGTAAACGATAAATGATAAAAATATATGTTAAAATTCACCAGAAATACTTTAAAACCTCGGCAAATACAATCATGTGGTTAAAAAATATTCATTTTGTTGTTAAACCTGACTGAGTATTCCTATACTAAAAAGTGGTCCAGAGACGACTCATCTCATCTAGTGTTTCTCATCATTTACAAGACAGTAGGATGTTATTTGAAGAAAATTTGGCTAATATTTCCAGCTGATCAAGCACCCATATAGAGGTTTCCTCATTGGTTTGTTCATTTTCACCTTGTTAATATCAGCGGCATGTACATTGGATTTCAATGAAATTTTGACTTCTATATTTTCAGAGTGGAGAGGTTGATTGCTGGCCATTAGAATGTCCAAAGCTGATGTGTTCTGATGTGGTCAAAATGTCTGGAGACTGTTGTCCACGGTGCATCGATGATGACCCGTGTCATGAAAATGATCAATACAGTGTAATTAATGCCGGCTTGATTCCAAGCCTTTGTAGATACCATGGTCGTAAATACCGTCATAATGATCACTGGAACCTCCATGGAGATAAATGTACCACTTGTAAATGTAAGGTAAGTATGTTTGAAATGATATCACCTGGAGAAAAAAAATTCTCCTGCTTTTTAATTCCTTACTATATTTAGAATTTTCTTTGTTTATGTTTTACTTGTTTCAGTCATTTGATTGTGGCCATGCTGGGGCACCACCTTGGAGAATTTTAGTCAAATGAATCAACCCCAGTACTTATATTTTTGTTTTAAATCTGGTACTTATTCTGTTGGTCTCTTTTGCTGAACCACTAAGTTACAGAGACATAAATAAACACAGCAGCACCACTTATCAAGCAGTGGTGGAGGACAAACTAAGACACACTGACACACAAACACACACACTCACACAGTCACACACACACACACACACACACACACACACACACACACATGTGATGGGATTCTTTCAACTTCCATCCACTCACAAGACTTTGGTCAACCTTAGGCTTATAGCATAAGACACTTGCCCAAGATGTCTGCCTGAAGCCAGAACCATGTGGTTGGAAAGTGAACATCTTAGCACACAGCCCAAATATTTCAGAATTGTAATTGCCTAGCAAATGATTTGATCTCTGAGACTGCATGTTCAAACTGAAGCAGTAATATGGAATAGCCATTTTGGCCATCTAAAACACATAAATACTATTATATTCGCTTTCTAGTTATTTCTTGAGGTGTTAAAATTTTTGTCATACAACTTCATCTTAGTAACAGACATCATTCCACGGCAACTGCATTATAACAGAACTATGTCAGTGATCAAGTTACAGTTGTAGGACAAAAATTTTAATGCTTCCATCCAGTCATTTCATCAGCCACAATTCCTGAGAGTCCCAAAGGGGTTGAGTCCTCTTTCTTTTTCCCAAGGTTTCTCTTTCTACAACTTTTACTTTTGGTCATGGTCAATGGTTAGAAGTGAGTGCATATATATATATATATATATATATATATATATATATATATTATAGGCATAGGAGTGGCTGTGCGGTAAGTAGCTTGCTTACCAGCCACATGGTTCCGGGTTCAGTCCCACTGCATGGCACCTTGGGCAAGTGTGTTCTACCATGCCCTCGGGCCAATCAAAGCCTTGTGAGTGGATTTGGTAGATGGAAACTGGAAGAAGCCCATCGTATATATGTATATATATATATGTATGTGTGTAAATATGTCTGTGTGTTTGTCCCTCCAACATCGCTTGACAACCAATGCTGGTGTGTTTACATCCCTGTAACTTAGCGGTTAGGTAAAAGAGACTAGGCTTACAATGAATAAGTCTTGGGGTCGATTTGCTCGACTAAAGGCGGTGCTCCAGCACAGCCACAGTCAAATGACTGAAACAAGTAAAAGAACTGACAGGTGGCGTAGCTGAAAGAGGATGATGTAGTCAGAAGCCAATGACCACCAGAAGAGAGAGATGACTTCCATTGTTTATATCCAGTTCGTTTCCCCCTCCATACTTTAAAGAGGCCATAGGCTAACATGTCTTAGGGTCTGATGATATGCCATAAAGATACTCTTTATGGTGAGAAACCCTAAGTAACCCTAAAAACAGGCCTTCACCAGTAATAAATATATATATGTGTGTGTGTGTGTGTGTGTATATGCCTGTGCAAAGCCACATAAGAGCACCCTTGCAGTGCCATGTAAAAGCGCCCAGCACTCTCTGTAAAGTGGTTGGCATTAAGAAGGGCATCTGGCCATAGAAACCATGCCAAATCAGACTGGAGTCTGGTGCAGCTCTTCAGCTTACCAGCTCTGGTCAAACCATCCAACCCATGCCAGCATAGGCAGCAGATGTTAAATGATGATGGTGATGATGATATATAATGTGGTAAAGCTTCGACAAATAGAAGACTTCTTGATCAGCTAAGAGAGTAAAGATAATTTTATAATAAAAGCCACAGATATTTCTAAATACAGCTAACCAGAGTTTGCTGGTCAAAATTATTTATTTCACCATTTCTCAAGCTGAGGACATGATTTTTTTTGTCAGTTGTCATTTAAACATTATCTGCTCAAAAAGACAAGTGATAAATGGCTTTAAAAATGGTGAAATTGTTGAAACAAGCAGTGGACTAATTGTGTGTGTGTGTGTGTGTGTGTGTGTGCATGCGTATGTGTGTATACATATGTATGTGTGTGTCTGTGTAATGTAAATGCATATATACTTGTATCTGTAATCAATTGAATAGCATTATGTGAATGCTCAGTGATGTTATGTTATCCAGCTTTCAAAATATTTTATTGCCAACTTATATGAAAATGTTGTTTGATTACATTTTTTATGTATTTTTTCTTCTTTTTTTTCTTTTTTTCTAATTGCAGCGTGGACACATATGTTGTTCTTTCAACCAGACTTGTACAGCCCTTGAAAGATCTCCGTGATCGAATAATGTGATTTAAGTTTGCAACGGCGACAGTTTGTTGCTTACATTTTCCAGCAAAATACAGCCATTCCATGCCGCCATGTATGACAATGTAGAATGCCATCCTAGCTGTATGGGCTTCTACTAAATGTAACTAACTTAAATGAGACTTGGGCGTCCTGTGCTGCCCATGCATTCCCTACTCTTCTGGCAGCAGGATGGCTGCGGCTGCAGTAGTTGCTGCCGGAGGTGCATTGGTTCCTTGTCAGCTTTTGGTGTAGCTCTCTTTGAAATCTCTGCTCATTGTACTAAGACGGACTTCTACAAGAAATTAAATGATTAAAAAAAAAAGCAACAAGTTTGGCATATAACAGACACACAAACTGCAAGAATTAAATGATTGGTTGAAGACAGTGAGAAAGGGTGTGTATGAATATGTATGTATGTGTGCATGTATGAGAGAAAGAGAAAAAGCAAGAAGATAAGAGATTCTGGAGTTCATTCATGGAAAATTGTGAACATTGACTGTGTTGTTCTGGTCTCAGACTAGCTGCCCTTAAGCAAGTATCTCTGTTGATACCAAAATGTAAAAAAAGACAACATTGATGTGAAATTTCTGAGAGTCTGTGTGTGCATATGTATTATAGTAAGATATATTAATAGCTGCCTACTGAGCTGAATCTGTCAGAAAACTTTACCAAAATATGCTCAGGGAATCTAATAGCATTGCCGCTTTTCTCTTCTATCTGATCTGACTGGTCCTGTCTTCTCCAGGCTTTGTCTGCCAGTTCGGCTATACACCCTTATACACCAAGTGGAACTCCTTCCAATTTATTTTATTTTTTAATTTCAAATTGAGGTGGGAAGTATTTGTTATTTTGGCCAAAAACAAAAACAAAGGAAAAGAAAAGAAAGGAAAATGACACACACGAAAAAGAAAAATTCTTACTGTTTATTTCTATTCTACCTCTATTATTTTTTTTTTACTGTCATTTTTTTTTTTTGTCAAAGAAATAATTTTAAATGCAGCAAAGATGAAGGACAAGGTCAGACAGTTAAAGATTTAGAGTAGAAATTTAATAGATAAACCCATAAAATGGATTCAGACGGCTAAAAATGTTTCAGACCAAAGGAGAGATCAGACAGACAGAGAAATTATATTTCGATTTTTGTTGTAAGAAGACTAGGTTAGACAGCTTCCAAAATAATTTAGAAACTTCTGCTTACTTCTACATTAAAGACTTATCAGACAAATTGAGAAACAGCACATAATCTTCACAAATGGTAAAACTGTCCAAATAATATTCCAATTTGTTTCTTTTTAGTTTCCATACATATAAATATATTTGTAGGAACTCCCATATCTTTCCTGTATACTCTTCCATTAGATTCATGGATCTCTATTTTTCATATACCCCAAGTCAAATACTATCTCTTTGTTCTCACTCACCTTCAATGTTATCAACTTTCATTTCTCTCTTCCCACCATCTTCCACAAAAACCACCGAATTTGTGTTACCTTATTCTAAGTTTATCAATTCCTATCTCATTTTTATTATCATATTCATGTTCACCAATTTCAATCTTACTTCCAGCGCAATATCTTAAAATAATTGAAAATTACCCTACATTTCATTTTTTTTTTTTGTAAGATACTAAAATATCCTTTGCATATAAGAATACAATGATTATAGTCAATTGAAAGCATACCTAGACTATATTATAACATCAAGGCTTATTTAAGAGGTAAAATACATTCTAATCTCATAGATTCAAATTGATCCTCACTTCCAGTTGCAACAACATATAATATTCTTTATAAAACTTTAGATTATCTCTTCTCCTTTTCCTGTTCACAACACTATGTTGGTGTGAACTAAACAATATGTGAGGAACTGTATATGTATAAGGTATAAATGTGTGAATGTGTGACTGTGTGCACTTCTTAAAATTCTTAATATTTCCTTTCATTTTTCTTCAGTGGTAGCATTATCTCAATTTATATTTTATTTTGTAATAATTTGGTCTTTAACAATAGCACAATAGTTTAATACTTCTACAACTACCATCTTCAGAACAGATTGTGATCCAGATGCATTAGAAGATCACGTGACTTAGATTTCAAGAGGCTTCATTAAACACTTGGATTTTTAATTTGTATGACAGCAGTGAAATTAAGTTTTATTCAAGGCAGTTGGAATATTTGCTTCTATGAGTGTAATGTTAAGGTACTGGATTACTGACTACATGAAATAAGGACAACTTTATTGCAGTTTTAATTTTTAAAAACTTTGTTACAGTACTTAAACAATACAAATTACACTGCTTGATCCAAGCTGTCTACTATTAGATGTCACACCTACTTCATGATTTGGTGTTTGATACTAATATGGTTATACAGCTGTAAAAATAGTTGCTCTAACATAATGTAAATATACAAATGTCCATGTGAGCATGGGAAAATGAACATTGAATATATTAAAAAGGCAAAATATTGCTGTCAATACACCATACTTCAAATTAATTGCTACTTGGGTACAGAACCTCAAATTCACAGTAATGGGGATTATGGAAATAAAAGAATAAGCTTTCATCTTTGAATTAAATACTTTTAAATCTTTGCTTTTTATTTTCCCCTTCAGGTAATTTTCTCCTTTAAATATCTTTTTTTTTTTTTAAGTCGTTAAACTTGCAAGCTTCTGTTTCCAGCAAGCCTATAAACAATAACTGACACAAAACGTACATGTTGTGTGCATATATATACACGCACATGCATTTGTATGTACTAGTTTACATGTGTTGCTGTTGTCCAAAAGTATAGGAGCTGGGGGCAGAGAATCCGTTTACTTCAAGTGATACAAAGCAAAAAAGTTAACCAAATATTAAATAATAATTAACAGATAAAACATAACAGTTATGTATTATTACTAGAATTAAATTACTCTTCTAAAAACGCTTTCTCTATAGTATCCCCTTAATTTGTTTATTAACAGTAATTGAAATTTCTTTCAAGAACTTAAAGCCCCTGGTAAGTTTCTGATTGTTTAACCAAACATGAAAGAAAATTACTTTATTCAAGTAAAGACTAATAAAATTACTCTATGTATATTAAAATCATTTTCTGAAGACTGAAAATGATAAATTTCAAATGAAAACCTGATGCCTTTAAGTGAAGTAAGTCATCATGACTCCTCATTATTGTGTGGTAACTTACTGTGTAGTTTACGGCCACCATCGCACAGCATTATTTTCAACCTGAGGACATTCAAAAGGCAAGGCTCAAATATCATTAAACTACTTGATTCTATCTGATATATACTTTTCCAAATTCAGAGTCAAAATGGTAACAGAATTGTGTTTAGTGCTATAACTGGTCATATACTCTGCCCTACCAAATTTTAGCTTAAATGATTACCACAATGTTGTCCATTAAAACTGCTGTGAAAATGACATATTTAAAGTAAAACTTAAGATTCTTCTATTGAAGTAAGATGGTGAGAATAACTTTAACTGGTACCTCTCTAAATACCCCAGAAATTTACTTGTAGATTTGAAACATTCACATTCAGTTGAAATACCTTTGCTACAAAAAAGTAAGGCAGCATGCTGGCAGAGTCATTAGCACTTTCAGACAAAATGCTTAGCGGTATTTCTTCTGTCTCTTCATATTATGAATTCAAGTTGGACTTTGCCTTTCATCTTTGATCGATAAAATAAGTACCAAAGTCAATGTAATCTCCTCCCACTCGCCTCAGAAAATTGCTGGTCTTGTGCCAAAATTAGAAACCAATATAAAACAAAAGTTTAATTTTGAAACAATAAATATAATCTTCAAATTTACTTCCTGACCAAGAGCTTTTGCAAACAAATGATATCAACAGTTTGAAATCTCTCTCTTTCTATATATATATTTCCTATTTCAGAAAGTTGTATTATCTTCCTGTCAATAATAATTCATAAAAGTCACAATACTAGGAGTGAAAAGAGATATGGTACTGTATAGACACAGCTAGACCATACCAGTACATAATGAAATCAATATTGATCTGGCGATAACAATGGCTAATTTGAATGACATTTTAACCTTTCTTTCTGATCATTCTCTGTCCTATTTATTCCAAAATATCTAAGTGTTACCTAAAGCAATTACTTCTCTAGTCACAGATATGTTGTATTATGTTCGGGGACAAGTCACCTAAATCTATTTGATTAAAAAAAGAAAGGAACATTTCTAAATCATAGAGGAGTGATTAGTATGGCTAGAATCGTTCAGTTGCATGTGTGAAAATGCCATGGGAGTTAAGATAAACTACTCGACTATCTAGAGGTTTCTTGGAATAAGATTTGAGTTGACTTCAACATGTTGATAGAGACAGACTGAATATTTCATGCTAGATAAACATTCAATTGTTCAGGAACAAGAGTGAAAGAGACAAAAGGAAGTAGCAATTTCCTGTGTCTTAGACATAAATTTATATCTGCACCTTCGTTTCATAACTGTTCTCTGTGGTTTTCATTTTTATCTCTTTCAAATCTCATTGCTGGTGGTCTACTTACCTGCCAGTCAGCCTCTCTCTCTCTCTCTCTCTCTCTCTCTCTCTCTCTCTCTCCTCTCTCTCTCTCTATTATATATATATATATATATCCCTCTCTCTCCTTCTCACTGTCCCTCTTTCTCTCTGTTACACACACACACATTCATACCAACTTTAATATGAAGAATAATTTGCTTTTCTCTTTCATTCCCTTTTATTTTTGTAGAATTCCCAAAAAGAAAACCAAGGCAATCAACTAACTTATTTTGCCTTTCTTTTGCACCCTCTTTCATCTAGGCAGAACCTAATAAAGCTTTACATATTTAATGTTGTAATCCTTTAATTATACTTTAATATGTTTCTTCCTTAAATTTTTGATCAGTTTGCTTCTGAGTAAACTGATTGTAATTCACTGTCTTAGCCATGTGAATAAACAGTTTCACAATTTCATTCTCAAGCAGACTCCTTCCTCAATCTAATCATTGATTCTGAAAAATGTTGCACAAAGCTAGAGATTATCCTGAGTTTCAGGCATAAAAGAAATGATCACCACTTCTGACCCATGACAGAACATTCACCAACCAACTACAACATGTGTCCTCTTGAAAAAATTTAAGTCCAGCAATCAAAGATAACAAAAAAGAAAAAACACTTATTAATTATATTGTGCTCCCACTACTTACAGGACTAAAAGTAAACTGAACCACTGAGAATTAAACATCTTGTTCTATAATGCATCCATTAATCTTCTCTAAGAGATTAAGGCTGCGAACTCGCAGAAGTGTTGACACACTGGACAAAGTGCTTAATGGCATTTCTTCTGGCTTTCCATTCTGAGCTCAAATTCTGCTGGGTGTGACTTTGCCTTTCATCTTTCCAGAATTGATGAAATAAGCACCAGTTGATGTAACTGACTAGTCTGTCTCACAAAATCGCAGGCCTTGTGCCTATAGTAGAAAGAAATATTCTATAATATTCCACCAATCTTGAACATATAGGCAGCTCATCTGACTAGAGCTTATTCCAGTTTCTATGGCATTTAAGCAATAGAGAGTATAAGAAGTACTCCTAAACAGAATACCAGTCTATTGCATTGTTAACCTCCTGACCCCCAGCTATTGCTGGTACTCATGTTCAACAGCATGAACTGAAGCTATGTGAAATGAAGTGCCTTGCTGAAGGACACAACACATCACCCAGTCAAGAACTGGAGCCAGGACCTAACAATCATAAGTCCATCGCCCGAAAATACTATGCCACACATCTTCACACAAGAAACCTTCTGTGTTTAAAATGTCTGCTGATATTTCACATTTCTTTTTCCTTTGACCCTTAAGCATTCAGATTACTCGGTCAGGTATAATACTTATTTATACACATTGTTTTGAATTAATCATACATTATCTTGTAGCTTCAATATTTTGATGATGCTGTTGTTTATTTTTAGAATGACACAATAGAATAAGTGTGAGAGGCCGATTTGGTCAGTTTGAACATAAAGCTGGTAAAATATTTGGGCCCAATACGGCCAGTTTAACCCTTTTGTTACCAACCCGGCTCTGGCCCTGTTGTACAAATGTCTTGTTTTCAAAAGTTCTCAATTAAAATCTTCCACCAAACCTTAGTTACAATTTATATTCCTAACACTAACTTAATGATAACTAAGTCATTTTACTAAATTCTTTGTTATATTTAAAATAATTGAAAGAAACTCAAAGCATCTAAAATAAATACAGTAACAAAAGGGTTAAATGCTAAAAGGTTAAAATAAATAGAAAACTAAAAGGTATACAAATATTTCAAAATAAAACTCTTTCCACAGACATAAAACAGAAGTTATAGAAAGCTGCTGTGAAATCAGTGTATTACTGGTTTTGATCTTTTGACCCCAAAGTAGTTGAAAGCATACATAACTCTCAACAGAATATTAATTTTGAGCCACAGAACATCATACGAGTGGCAGTTAAACTTCTACACTATTTCTCAATCCACCTGCTACCCAAATATTAAAACACCTGATCATAAATTGTTACCTGGCCCTTGAAGTGAAAACATTCAAACACTACCAATTAACGTATATGTTTTTTGGGTGTTTTTTTTTTGTTCGTTTTTGCTTGTGGAGTTGCAACTGGAAGACTAAAATTTTAAAAGCCAAATATGAGTTCAGTATGGTCTCTTAAAAATTTTCCTCATATTTTATTATCAGGCCATTTGATTTTTTTTTTATGTCAGATTCTAGCTGTGTTAGTAACATAAATATTGAGTAAACAGGCTTCTTTCTTGAAATACAAGTTATTATACTACAGCAAAAATTTTGGTCATCTGTAAAATATATTACTGGAGGGAGGAAGAGAGAGAATGTGTTTGCACGTGCTCTAAGTATTTATGTAATGGTTCTTTTCTTTTATTTTGTTGTTTTTCTTTGTAACCTCAAATCTTTATGCTATAGATTATCTTAGCTTGTGTCTGTTTCAACTATAATGACATCTGTAGAAAGTTTCATCATGTCACCTAAAAGAATAAAAATTCAGTTTTCATTAATATTGTTGAAATTTAAGCAAAAAAAAAGTTTTTCAATAAAACTTATTCAAATAATATGAATTCATGAATAATTATTGACATCAATGAAGAAAAAAAATCCTTAATTACAAATAAATATTGTTTTTAATGGATTGTATACAATATCTTTTCCACTAAAAGTCATGTTTATATACCACACCTTGCTTTCAAACAAGACACATTAAAAGATTCAATTACCTTATCTATTTCAAAGAGCAGCAGAAATGAGTTAAGCTCCTACCTTACTGAATCTATGATGCAGTTTCAATTCAGATGGTATTTTCTTTTCATTGTTAATCATTTTTTTTCTCCTCAAAGTATTTTTCACATAATATCTTTATGATGTAATTTCCTTCTCCCTCACCTATGAATTCTTGGTCTCATATCTTATTTCTTTGTAATAAATCAAGCTTTGATCTTTTATTAGGAGGCTTATTGCTTTTTTGTGGGATTATAATTATTATTATTGCTTCATTTACTACTCAACATAATCCACTAACTGGGCATTCTTTACTATAAATTTCTCATTATTATATTAATATAATTATCAAAGATGAAGAGTGGTAAAATCAGTAGAATACAGAAAGTGTCCTTTACTGTATTTGGTTATGTTCCTTTTACATTATGAATTCAAAGTGCACTGAAGCCAACTTGTCTTTTATCTGATTATGAAGTCTTTGAAATAAGTATTAGCAAAGTACTAAGGTTGAAATCATCAACACTACTCTCTCTCTCTCTCTCTCTCTCTCTCTCTCTCTCTCTCTCTCTCTCTCTCTCTCTAAATGCGTAGTTGTATGCCAATATTAGAAATTAATATTTTTATGAAACAGGCACCATGTGACAGATTTATGAACCTATAATCTAATTTTGGTACTTCGTTGTACCTTAAACTATTAAGGAAAGACTCTTCCTACCTGCTATAGTAATTAGGAAATTTTTCCCTAAAATGTACTTTACCATTTAAGAGGTAGATAGAATAAAATGGTGGTATTAAGCAAACCACTTAGAAATAGCACAGTGTTCTAAAGCAGTGCTCCACAACCTTTTTTCACTTCTGGTACACTTATATTCTTTTCAAAATTCGGTGACACACCCTGAACTAAATATATAACTTAAACGTATAGGGAAAAAATTATATTCAGGTTATACTCTCGCCCACCTAGCATCGTCTCATGGCATACCAGTTGTGGGGCACTGTTCAAGAGAATTAATACAAGAGAGAGAGCTTTCACTTTATTCATGTCATGTTTCTAATATCATTACAGAAGTGCATAAATTTCCCATCATGCTCTCAGTCGATATTGTTGATACATCCCCTTGATGTAATGCAGATTCATCAACTCATTTTTATCCCTGCTTCCTCAGTCCTGTCTTTAAATCTTCTTTGGTAGCAATTTTCCAAGTAGTAAGTTCATTGCCATGAGAGTAGAAAAGACAAAGAATCCACCCTCAAAGTCTCAACTAAATTCCACTTTCATTTATCATTAAGAGAAAGTGGGACCTACTTTCTTTGTTAAATCATTAATTTTCTTCTTTTCCACCATTTAATTGGCTATGTATCTAGCATTTTTTTTTTAATGGTCTCTATTACCAAAGCACTTATTTGTAGTTACCCACTCCACCATTAATAAAATAGGGAACATAAACTAATTTTACATTTGTTTGAACTGTTCTTTTATGTTCTTGTGTAACTGATTGACTTTAATTCTTTTGATTATTACCCTTGTAATATTTCAAAAAGTTCTATTCATCTTTCTGTGTGAAATAAAAGAAAGTCTGG
>NC_042998.1:117500-127500 GCF_006345805.1 Octopus sinensis | reverse complement strand
AACATGAACGGGTCATTCGAGGCCTCTAATCTTCAGTCCAGCTGAAATTGCGAGGATGATCAGATTCTTCACTGACGATTAGAGGCTTCGAATGACCCGTCTGTGTTTTTTGTATCATCTATTTGAATGTTTTATGTTCTTGTCCCATTTTGTATTTATATATATATATACTTTATTTAAAGCAGCAAAAAATTCAACAAAACCTGTTACTCTGAACAGAAAACTCAGAGTAACAGGTTTTGTCGAATTTTTTGCTGCTTTAAATAAAGCATATTACTCTACCACTGGTATTTGAGTACTTTTTTTTCCACCTTGTTTCACATTTATGTGTTTACTCCGGTATATATATATATATATATATGTATATTTATGTGTGTAGTTAAAAAGTAAAGGTGGAAACAACATGAAAATATGTTTAAAGATTGTTTCATATTTGTTATGTTAAGCAACTTTTATATAAAATATTGTTGGTTTCAATGCATATGTCCATCTTATCACATATCAAAGATTCAAAGAAAAATTAGGTTATAAGGAAAAATTGCAAATTAAAAACAGTTTGTATTCATATTTTGCATGTAGTTAAGAAAATCTTTGGAATTGTATCTTAAGGTCTCTTCTTGTTGTCTATGTAGAGGTCTGGAATGGGGTTCAAAAGGTCAAGTATGTAGGGGTTTGGAAACCCAATTTCAGACCCCAACATAGAAGAGACTTTAAGATAAAATTCCAGACATGTTCTTAACTACACACAAAATATGAGAACAAACTGCCTTAAATTTCCTAATTCTTGACTTTGAATTTTAATATTTGATAAGATGATCATTCATATAAAAACTAATGATATTTTATAAAAGTTACTTAATGTAACAAATATAAAACAATCTTTAAACATACTTTCATCCTGTCTCCATCTTTACTTTTTAACTATAACTTCTGATTTGTATGGATTATTAACCCCTTTTCAATTATATATATATATATATATAATATATATATATATACCAATTAAGAACAGTCAACATGCTAGATATAGACGTCAAATCGCCATTCTCCACAAAAGATTATGTTCTCAGATCAAACTCAACACAAAACCATAGCAATAAACAAGTGAAAATATACGAAATAAATATTTATATTTATTTCGTATATTTTCACATGTATATATTTTCACTCGTATATATATATATATATATATATATATATAGAATAATATGTTACGTTACTTGATAGTCAAGATAAAACTCTGAGTTTCAGATGCCGAAGTGGAAATCCACAACACCATCTCTTCGGTTATCTGGCTATTTCAGATAACTGAAGAGATGTCGTGGATTCCCACTTCGGCATCTGAAACTCAGAGTTTTATCTTGACTATCGAGTAATGTAACATATTATTCTATATATATATATATATATATATATAACTTATTAAATCGTCATTTTCCTTTTCCACATTTCCTTTTACATTGTAAAATGAAATGTGGAAATTGATGATTTAATGTCTGTTCTCAGCATATTGGCATGGAAATAATTTTTCTTTTGCCTTTGTTTATAAGTTGTTTATAATTTTAACCTTTAAAGGTATTTTAATATGCTACCACTTTTGATGAAATTTTTTTCTGAAAAACATTTTATCCTATATATATATATATATATATATATATATATACATATATATATATATATAATAAAATTAATTTAGGGTAGAAATTGATATTTATCAATTAGAACCAGTGGTCTAGCATATTAAAAAAATCTGAAGATTAAAATATTTATATATACCAATTAAGGACTGAACACGAAAAGTGGACAGTCTAATTGATAAATATCAATTTCTACCCTAAATTAATTTTATTATATATATATATATATATATATATATATATATATAGGATAAAATGTTTTTCAGAAAAAAATTTCATCAAAAGTGGTAGCATATTAAAATACCTTTAAAGGTTAAAATTATAAACAACTTATAAACAAAGGCAAAAGAAAAATTATTTCCATGCCAATATGCTGAGAACAGACATTAAATCATCAATTTCCACATTTCATTTTACAATGTAAAAGGAAATGTGGAAAAGGAAAATGACGATTTAATAAGTTATATATATATATATATATATATATATATATATATATATATAGAATAATATGTTACATTACTCGATAGTCAAGATAAAACTCTGAGTTTCAGATGCCGAAGTGGGAATCCACGACATCTCTTCAGTTATCTGAAATAGCCAGATAACCGAAGAGATGGTGTTGTGGATTTCCACTTCGGCATCTGAAACTCAGAGTTTTATCTTGACTATCAAGTAACGTAACATATTATTGTATAGATAAATTTCCTCTATTTACATAATATTGAGGTCTCTTTCTTTCTTTTGTTATCTTACCGTTTTCACCAATATATATATATATATATATATATATATATATATAGAGAGAGAGAGAGAGAGAGAGAGAGAGAGAGAAATTTATAAGTTTTATGTATATATATAGATAGATGTGTGTGTGTATAAAGAGAGAGAGAGTGAGTGAGAGGCATACACACACATACACGTGTATATATACAACGCATTCATTATAAAAAATAAGGCAAGTTGCCATTGCCAATTTTGTTAACACTCAGACACTCAGATATGATGTTTCACTAAAATTTAAATACTTTGTAGTAGGAATTATATTATAAGTGAATCAGGAAGACTGCATTTCTTACATTTAGCAGTTCTTATATTCCACTGGTTTACATTGTTGAAAGTGTTGCAAGAGGAGAGTGAGTACTCTATGTTCCTGCCTATGAATCTCTTGTGGTAGGCGGAGACGAATAAATTTTATAGTACCTTTGCCTTAAGAATTTATTGAATCATATACCCCTACTTCAAGAATTTATTGAATGATACTTCTTCAAAAATTGTTGAATGGTATGTTTTCTGCCTTGAGAATTAATTGAGTGGTACCTCTGCCTCAAGAATTAATTGGGTAGTACGTCTGCCTCCAAGAATTAATTGAATGTACCACTGCTTCAAGAATTGAATGGTACCTCTGCATCAAGAACTAACTGAGTGGTACCTCTGCCTCAAGAATTAATTGAATGGTACTTCTGCCTCAAGAACCAAGTGGTACTTCTGCCTCAAGAATTTATTGAATGATACCTCTTCATCAAGAATTAATTGAAAGGTACCTCTATCTCAAGAACTGAATGGTACCTCTTCTTCAAGAATTAAGTGAATGGTATCTCTACTTCAAGAATTGAGTTGTAGTACCTCTGCCTCAAGAATTTATTTGAATGGTGTCTCTATTTCAAGGACTGAATGGTACTTCTGCCTCAAGATTTAATTAAATGGTGCCTCTGCCTCATGAATTAATTGAATGATACCTCTACCTCAAAAATATTTTACATAGTTCCTCTGCCTAAAGGCGGTGGGTTCACAAATTCTTTAGAGTTTTGGACAGAATGCTTTGTTTTGACTCTAAGTGCTCTGAGCTCAAATTTCACCAAAGCCAGTTTGTTCAAGAAAGTGCTAGTTCAGGGCAATGGATTAGTGGGATTGAAATATCAGTTCTGGATCTGTGCATTCTGAGTTCAAGTTCTGCTCATCACCAACAAAAAAAATTGGTTCTTCTGTTTGGAGAGGTAAGATGCAGATTGTATCAGAAATAGGAAAAAATCTGTGGGACAGGTTCCTTGATTCAGTCAGAAGATCAGCTTTTGGCATCTCTTGGTTTGATGTCTAGATGGCAAGTTAATGAAAAACTCACCAATTATGCAGTAGTGTTTGGAGCAGGACTCAGCAAATTGGTCAATATTGACCCCTGTGGGAGTGGGGGGAGGTTATGTGGCTATCCTATGTGTTGAAAGCCCAACTATATCAATGCAATATGATTGATTTTTATTGTTCTTTATTAATTTCATTAAGTATTCATCTTTTTTTTGTCTTTTCCTTTACTCGTTTCAGCCATTAGTCTGTGGTCATGCTGGGGCACCACCTTAAGAAATTTTCTTCAAACTAATCAACCCCCATGCTTATTTTCTTTTTAAGCCTGGTACTTATTGTATTGGTCTCTTTTGCCAAACCACTAAGTTACAGAGACATAAACACACCAATACCAGTTGTTAAGGGGTGGTGGAGGACAAACACAGACAAATACACTCACATTAAGATATATATATTTATATATATAAATGTATATATATATATATATATATATATATATATATATATATACATACATATACATATATATGATAGGCTTCTTTTAGTTTCCATCTACCAAATCCACTCACAAGGCTTTGGTCAGCCCATGGCTATAGTAGAAGACACTTGCCCAAGATGCCACACACCAGGACTGAACCCAGAACCATGTGGTTGGGAAGCAAACTTCTTACCATACAGCCACATTTGCACCTATTTACATATTCTTTAAAAAATTTCTTATTTAAAAGCAATAATAGCACAAAAGAATGAAGGAATTAATGTTTTTAAATCAAGAATTTTTAAAGTAGTTACACTTATTAATTTTATTTTCAAAATTTACATGAAGAGGTAAGTGATATAAGTTTGCCAACTCCTGATTTAGAGTGATGAATTATACCAAAAATACATGGTACCTATTTACAACTTAGTGGACTGTGTCAGAGAAAGTTTAGGGACCTAGTCAGAAATACTGTGCAGTACATATGGCAGAATAAAACTGTCAAATCCAACAGCATATCAAAAGTAGAGAATGTAACAATTCAGTATCCATGTTTTTTCCTGTTTCCAACCAAAATGGTGATGGGATGTCAATCTACAAGAAGAATTGATGGTTTATAAATGATTTCCAATGTTGTGTGGTGTCTCTGATATAAAATTTTCAATGCTCAAAGATCCACTGTATCTTAGTTGTAAAATATAATTTATCTTTTATCTCTTGTTTGCTTCAGTCATTACACTGTGGCCATACTGGGGCACCACTTTGAGGAATTTTAGTAGAAGGAATCAATCCCAATACTTATTTTGTTTTTTTTAGACTAGTACCTATTTTGTCAGTCTCTTTTCTGAACTGCTAAAAGAGTGGTGTGCATGGACTCTCTCAAGTTATGAGGTGAGTGGAAGTGAAAAGGTGCAGAAGAGTCAAGAGTATGGGTAGGTAGAGGTTGTGAGAGTCATGTAGAGTAGGTGAAGAGAGATTAAAATAATGAATGGAGAACAACTGTTGAGTAGAATTGATAAGTAGGGCATAGGGAAGAGTAGGTGACAACTGTAAAAATTGGATAGGGTTGATCACAGTAAATTATGGATAAGGAGTGGAGAGGTCACCAATGATGCAGTGGGGTGAAATAGCAACTAAACCTCCCTTAAATCACACCTTACTATTTCAAAAAATGAATGTGTACACTTTACTGGACTAGCCTACTAAGGAGGATGTTGAGGTATTCAGCAGGATTTTAAACAAAAGCACTACTGTCAGTAGAAAACAAGCTCCTTGAAACTCAGTGCATTCCTATCCTGAGAAGGAAGTGAGTGCCATGGGAATTACCAAGCCCAGTAAAATATTTGAATATAATTTATATCGATATTTAATTCCATACACAACAGATGAAACACATAAAGCCCAGAACTGAGAGATGTGTAAAAGACAAGGGAAAGAACAAATATTCAGACGCTCCAACAGCAGAAATGTTATGGGAAGAATGGAACTGAATCCCTCATCATCGTCATCACCACCCTCACCATCACCATCGTCATCACCATCATCATAATCATCATCTAATAATAATAATAATAATAATAATAAAAACAATAATAATAATAATAACAATCATTTTTCCTTGCTTACATGGGTCAAATGGAATTTGTTGAAGCAAATTTCTTACAGCCTGATGCCCCTCCTGTTGTCAACCTTCTTTTCATAAGCATTAATTCACGAAGTATGAGAAGTGAATATAAATTTATTTAACCACCTGTCTTCCATAGGATTACATCTGTTTTGCAACCTTCTTGTAATATTAATTTCAGCATACAAGAAATGTATATATATGCAAACACACAATGGGCTTCTTTCAGTTTCTATGTAACTAATCCACTCAGAAGGCTTTAGTCAGTCCAGAGGTAAAGTAAAAGACACTTGACCATGGTGTCACACAGTGGGACTGAACCAGAAAACATGCTGTCGGGAAGAAAACTTCTTACCACAAATTCACACCTGTGCACCTATTGATAGCATTTGCCTTAAATATTACTTTTGTAGCCATAAAAGAAAAGATTGTTTGAATGAAATATACTTCTTTCTTGAAGAAATTAAAAGTTTATTGTCATTCCATCAATAAAATATTTAGGGAAGATGGAGAACAATTCAAGCAGTAGAAACAATGGCACAACATACTGAGTTTAAATATCTCCGAGATCAACTTGGCCTTTTAGCCTTTTGGGTATTGATAAAATACAACACCAGTAAGTACTAAGATATATGTTGACTATTCTCTCACCAAAAGTCATGACCTAATGGTGATGTGGGAATTCAATATTCACTTATAACCATTTAAATTCATCAGAGCTAGAATTTCTATTTCATTATTTAAGTTGATAAAGTATGTTACCAGATACATGAGTCTTATTAAGTTGACTACATGCCTCATACAAGAAATCAATATACACCAAAAAAATAGCACAAACTGTGAAACACCAGACTAAAAATGATTCTTGATATTTAGTTATATTTTGAGTTCAAATTCCGCTGAGGTCAACTTTGCTGTTCACCATTTTGGGGTCAATAAAATAAGTACCAATTAAGCACTGGGGGTTGATGTAATCAACACACCCTCTTGCCCATATTTGCTGGCCTTGTACCAAAATTTGAAACCAAAATTTAGTTCCGTCTATTTTCTTTCTGCATTCACCTACTGCTGAAGATCTGAAGATGTGAAAGCACCCTGTATGTCTTGGAATTGATCCAAGCAACTATATACTTTAGCTGAAAAAAATTATACCCTCAAGTCAGTAAAGCTGACTAATTTTGTAGCACACCTTATCACTCTTAAATAGTACAATGACGTACCACAAACTGCAGGTGAAAATCCTGTGATAAGGCAATTATCAGACTTTGAAGTAGAAATTTGTTTTCTTCGAATATCCGATGGAGCAGCTTCTTAATTACTGAAACGAGAGCAAGACAAGGTGTGAATTTATGGGTTTAAACAGTTTTTGTTTGTTTTAAACACAGACATGAAGTCCTACTCACCGTGATCTTTATAACTAAATATCAAGTTCTAAAAGCATCCAATGCAATGATTAAAAAATGTTAAGGAACTACAGACATGCAGTCTTTTCAGATAATCACAGATTAGTTTTAACACTTGAGCATTTAAACCGATCATATCAGGTGCACATATTCAACTTGATTTATTTTCAATCTGGCCAGATCCAGCCTCTTACACCTATCCTACAATGTCATTCTAAAAATTTCAAAGCTAAGAGATAATGCATGATTAATTACAAAAACTGTGAATAAATACATATTATATTTGACAGAGTAATCTGAATGCTAAGGGATTAAGCTAACAACGTTTTAGATACAAGCAGATTTTGCAGGTAACTTCAAACTGAACACCTTTCAGCTTGGATGGAGAAGATATTTATTTTATATTGCA
Source organism: Octopus sinensis (assembly GCF_006345805.1). Classification (NCBI taxonomy): domain Eukaryota; kingdom Metazoa; phylum Mollusca; class Cephalopoda; order Octopoda; family Octopodidae; genus Octopus; species Octopus sinensis. Next base: position 119,870 of record NC_042998.1, on the reverse strand, counting down.
ATAAGTAAACAATAACGTTGTTGGCTATGGTTTTCCAACGAAGCAGTTACTGATTTACTGAATTTCTGACAGTATGTCTGTGTAATTCAGTACAGAACGAATATCCTTTCTACTATAGGAACAAAACCTGAAACGTTGTGGGGAGTGGCTAGATGGTTACGTTAACCTCAGTAATCAAATTATACTTATTTGATTGACCCCAAAAGGATAAAAAACAAATCGACCTTAACGGAATTTGAACTCAGATACAAAAATCAGAAGAAATTCCACTCAGCATTTTATTTTGTTTTGCATGCTAACAATTCCGCCAGCTTGCTGAATTTCGCTTCAGAACAAATATCTTAATGTATATATACACACACATATATGCGCACACGTGTGTGTATGTGTACAATTCAACACAATAAAAATACATATACATACAATCATACACATAAATACAAAGACCTCAACCAAGCCACTTTCAAACATAATTGAACTTTTAATCTTTAACCATTGTAGCCAAAATACTGAGTACTGAATACTTTTATACATACACATCCATTTGGCCTTTTGCTTATATAATTTTTTTGCATTCTTTAATACATACATACATACATACATACACACATGCATACATACATACATACATACATACATACATACATACATGAATACATACAGACATATGCAAACCTAGAACCTATTCTATCTGTCTCATTTGCTGAACCGTTATACTACACTAATACTTCTATTACTACTACAACTACTACTATCATTATTATTCTTATTATTATAATTATTAATATTACTAATACTACAACTACAAACAACAACAACAACAACTACTACTACTACTACTACTACTACTACTACTACTACTACTACCACTACGACTACTACTACCACTACGACTACTACTACCACTACGACTACTAGTACTACTATAACTACTACTACTACTACTACTACTACTACTACTACTATTACAACTACAAAAACTACTACTTTTATTATTAATATTATTATTATCATTATTATTAATATTACTATTATTATTGTTATTAATAATATTATTAATATTATTATTATTATTATTACTATTACTACTACTACTACAGCTACAAATACTACTACTCCTACTGCTATTAAAACTACTATTATTATATTTTTTATTTTTACTACTACTATTACTACTACTACTACTACTAATACAACTACTACTATTATTATTATTATTATTAATATTTTATTATTATTATTAATACTATTATTATTATTATAACCATTACCATTACTACTACTACTACTACTACTACTACTATATTATTATTATTACTATCATTATTATTAATATCATTATTATTATTATTATATTATTATTATTACTATCACTTTCAACACTACTACTACTACAACTATTATAATTAGTATTATCAACATTAATATTCTTATTAATATTATTATTACTACTACTACTACTACTACTACTACTACTACTATTACTACTACTACTACTATACTACTACAACTATTATTATTATTATTATTACTATTAGTATTACTATTAATACTACTACTACACTACTACTACTACTACTACTACTACTACTATTACAACTACAAAAACTACTACTTTTATTATTAATATTATTATTATCATTATTATAATATTACTATTATTATTGTTATTAATAATATTATTATATTATTATTATTATTATTACTATTACTACTACTACTACAGCTACAAATACTACTACTCCTACTGCTATTAAAACTACTATTATTATTATTTTTATTTTTACTACTACTATTACTACTACTACTACTACTAATACAACTACTACTATTATTATTATTATTAATATTTTATTATCATTATTAATACTATTATTATTATTATAACCATTACCATTACTACTACTACTACTACTACTACAACTAATATTATTATTATTACTATCATTATTATTAATATCATTATTTATTATTATTATTATTATTATTATTACTATCACTTTCAACACTACTACTACTACAACTATTATAATTAGTATTATCAACATTAATATTCTTATTAATATTATTATTACTACTACTACTACTACTCCTACTACTGCAATTACTACTACTAATACTACTACAACTATTATTATTATCATTATTATTACTACTACTACCACTACTACTACTACTACTACTACTATTATTACTACTATTATTATTTTTGTTATTATCATTATTACTATTATTACTACTACTACTAATATTACTACTACTACTACTATTATCATCTTTATTACTATTAATACAAGTGCTACTGCTACTATGATTATTATTAATATAATCATTATAATTATTATTATTATTACTATTACTACAACTAAT
>NC_042998.1:97500-105000 GCF_006345805.1 Octopus sinensis | reverse complement strand
ATAGGTATCAACACTTTAGCTGTCCCAGTTATAAGTTACAGCTACAATATCCTTAACTGGACACGAAATGAACTGACCAAATAGACAGGAAAACAAGAAAAATAATGACAGGATCTAGGATGCATCACCCAAAATCTGACATAGAAAGACTATATTACAACGTATAGAAGGTGGTAGAGGCCTTATACAGCTGGAAAACTACTATAAAATAACCACCATAGGACTGCAAAAATATCTACTTCAGAAGGAAGGAAAACTGATCCAGATAGCGGCAAAACACGAGCAAAACAAAAAACTGTTCTCAGTATTTAAGGAAGCTGACAAATACAAACAAGAAATCATACCACCTAATAAACATGAAGAAGAAGAAGAAGATGAAGAAACAACAAAAGCTATAAAAAAATGAAATCCAAACTAAAAATAGAACAGCAACGAACCATGATAAAACGATGGTAAGAAAAGCCCCTTCATGGTAAATACTGGACTAAACTAAACGCAAAAGAAATAGACAAAGAAAAATCCCAGCAATGGTTGAGAAGCTCAGGACTCAAAGCAGAGACAGAGGGATTTTTAATTGCAGCACAAGACCAAAGCCTCCCCACCAGAAATTACCAAAAACATGTAATGAAAAGAATATTACAAGTAACTGCAGAATATGTGGAGATGGACAAGAAACAATAAATCATATTATCTCTAGCTGCCCAGTCCTGGCTAAGAAGGAATATATTCACAGACATGACAGAGTTGGAACTTACATACATTGGAAGCTATGCCAACATTATGGAATAACAACAGAAAAAAGATGGTATAGGCACACACCAGAAAAGGTCACAGAAAACGAGAAAGCAACCATACTCTGGGATATGCCGATACACACAGATAGAGAAATTAAGGCCAACAGACCAGATATAGTTGTCAGAGATCATGAAGAAAAAAAATGCTTTCTAATTGATGTATCAGTACCGGCAGATGACAACGTGTCTCTAAAAGAAATGGAGAAACTCTCAAAATACAAAGACCTGGAAATAGAGGTAACTAGAATGTGGAATCTGAAAACAGAAACAATTCCTATCATAGTAGGTGCATTAGGCATGATAAAAAAATATTCAGACAAATACATAACAAAAACACCAGGACTTACAAACACATATAACATACAGAAAATTGCACTACTAGGCACTGCACACATCCTACGCAGAACACTTTCCATACAATAACCATCAGAGCATCACAACAAATCACAGCACATACCCAAGGCACACAGAGCTATAAAAATAAAAATAAAAATACTGAATAATAATAATAATATTAATAATAATAATATTAGTTGTAGTAGTAGTAGTAGTAGCAGTTGTAGTAATAGTAGTAGTAGTAATAGTAGTAGTAGTAGTAGTAGTAGTAATTGCAGTAGCAGTAATAGTAGTAGTAATAATAATAATAATAATAATAATAATAGTAATAGTAGTAGTAGTAGTAGGTATAATAGTAGTAGTAGTAGTAGTAGTAATAGAAATACTTATAATAGTAATAGTAATAGTAATAATTATTATAATAATAATAATAATAGAAGTACTAGTTGTAGTAGTTGTTGTCATAGTATAAATAGTAATATTAGTAGTTATAGTGATAGTAAAAGTAATAATAATAATAATAATAATAATAATATTAATAGTAATAGTTGTACTAATACTACTACTACTACTACTATTACTTTTATTATTAGTAGTATTATTATTATCATTATTAATAATTATATTACTTTTATTATTAATATGTATGTTATTATTATTGATATTATTAATAATATTACTTTTACTATTACTACTACTACTACTATGATTATTATTAATATTATCATTATAATTATTTTTATTACTATTACTATTATTATTACTTTACTACTACTATTACAATTACTACTACTACTACTAATATTATTATTATTATTATTATTACTATTATTATCATTATCATTATCATTATAAACATCTTTAATGTTATCATTATTATTATCGTTATTGATATTATTATTATTATTTTTAATATTCCTATTGCTGCTAATATTCCTATTGCTACTAATACTAATATTTCTACTACTACTAATACTTCTACTACTCCAAATACTACTACTACAACTTCTACTACTACTACTACTACTACTACTACTACTACTATTATTATTATTATTACTACTACTATTACTTTTATTATTAATATGTATGTTATTATTATTGATATTATTATTATTATTACTACTACTATTACTATTACTACTACTACTACTACAAACACTACTACTAATAAAACTACTACTATTATTATTATTATTGTTTTTATTATTATTACTTTTTTTATTATTATTACTATTAATGTTACTATTACTATTACTACTACTACTACTACTACTAGTACTACTACCACTACTATTATTATTATTATTATTATCATTATTATTATTATTATTATTATTATTATTATTATTATTATTATCATTATCATTATCATTATCGTTATCATTATCATTATTTTTTTTTCTTCTTTCAAATTTGCTTCCATTTCTTGCCGAGTGTCTTCCCGACTCATAGTATACGAAGAAACTCATAGTTTACATTAGTAGGCCATTAAACCAAACTCAATAGTTCGTTCATTTTTTTTTTAAGTTAAATTAAAATACATGAGCAGCAACAGTTCTCACATCGACAATGCTCTTCTCAATACGTGTGATGTACCAGTTAAGACAATCTTTTGCACTTCTTGCAGGGATGGTAAGCCAGGGTTCATTCTCATATAATTTTCGGTTCCCTTCTTGATCATTCCTAGTGCTCCTACGATCACTGGTGTTGTAACTGCCTTGAGATGCCACATTTTCTCAATTTCAATGAGTAGGTCTTTATGTTTTCTGAGCTTTTCAAACTCTTTCGCTGAGATATGATCATAGGGGATGTTCATGTCGATCAATAAGCAAACTTTATTGTTTTGGTCTTTCACAACAATATCTGGTTTATTGGCCTTGATGGTTCGGTCTGTATGTACTGGAAAGTCCCACAGAATCGTTACATTTTCTCCTTCAGTTACAGCCTCAGGGTGGTGATTATACCACTTGTCGGCAGTTTTGATATTGTAATGCCGACTTATTAGCCAGTGGAGATATTGGCCAACTCTGTCATGTCTTAATTTATACTCCACTGGTGCTAAGACTTTACTTCCAGAGATTAGATGGTCCACTGTTTCAATCATGTCGTTGCAGAATCGGCATTTTGGGTCTGCTCCATTTTTCATCACGTTGGCCTGGTAGTTCCGGGTTAATAGGCTTTGATCTTGAGCAGCCAGGATGAAACCTTCGCTCTCTGCTTTTAGCTCTGAGCTCCGTAGCCACTGATGGGTTTGCTTCTGGTCAACATCAGCTTCTTTGCTGCGGGTCACGTATTTGCCGTGCAGAGGTTTCTCCTCCCACCTATCAGTCAATTGCTCGTGCGCTTTTTTCGTTGCCATTTTTTTCACCTTCTTTGCAACAATAGTTGCCGTACTTCCCTCGGGTTGTTCAGTTTGGGTATCCTGCACGAGGTCAATAGCAAATTTTTTTCTTTCCTTTATGATAGAATGAAGCTTCTTTCGTCTCTCGTGATTTTCCACGAGCTTTAGCATCCAGTCATTCGATATTTCGAGAAATTTGGCCAGTCCAATTGTGGTTGTTTTGTAAGCTAGTTCAAACTGGATCAGGCCTCGACCTCCTTGGGCTCTGGGAAGGTAAAGGTGATCTACGTCTGCCTTTGGGTGGTGCATCCTATTACAACTCAGCAGCTTGCGTATTTTCCTGTCTATATTCTTTACTTCACTCATATTCCAGTTGAACACATTGTAGCTATAAGTAACACCTGGAACTGCTAAGGAATTTATAGCTAACACCTTGTTACGTGCATTTAGTTCAGATTTCAGGACTGCACGAACTCTCCTATAACATTCCTTCCTGATCTTCTCTTTCATGCTTGCATGCTGAATACCAGAGCCTTCATTTATCCCTAAATATTTGTATGTTTGTTCTTGCTCAAGCTCTCTTATGACTGTGTCAACATCTAACACGACTGAATTTGTGTTCTTCAGTTTCCCTTTCTGGAAAGTGGCCTTGGCACACTTCTCAAGCCCAAACTCCATCTCGATGTCATCGCTGAATGCTTTCACAGTGCGCAATAGGCCTTCAAGTTCATTATTGTCTCTACCATAGAGTTTTAAGTCATCCATATAAAATAGATGGCTTATTTTTTTATTGGCAATTTTATACCCATACCCTGTTCTGTTTAATTCACTTGTAAAGGGTATTAGGGCTAGGCAGAATATTAAAGGTGAAAGTGAGTCACCTTGAAAAATTCCACAGTTGATGTTTATATTTTCTGAGGCAAGTACTCCATTAGAGTGGTATAATTGGAGATTCGTATTCCACAACGACATATTGTGCTTCAGGAAGTTTGAAATCACAGGGGAAATTTTGAAGATGTCCAGCGATCTCAAGATCCATGGATGCGGTATACTGTAGAAGGCCTTTTTATAGTGAATCCATGCGGTGCTGAGATTTCTGCGCTTGTTGTGACAGTTCTCAAGGATCATACGATTGATTAGCAGTTGATCTTTGCATCCGTATGAGCCTCGGCGGCACCCTTTTTGTTCAATTGGGAAAATATCGTTCTTCTCCATGAATGCATATGTTTTCTCCGCCAGGATAGATGTTAGGATTTTATACGTGGTGGATAGACAGGTTATAGGCCGATAGTTTTTTGGAAGGTTGGTTTCGTTATTCTTGCTAACCATTCTATTGTGATGTCTTCCCATGCTTGTTGTTGTAAATTTTGGTAGGATCCTTCAGTTTGTATAATCCAGTCTGCATTTATGTTGTACGTCTTCTTGTCACTCCAAATCCTTTTCCAAAAGTTTTGAACTTCTTCCATGGGAGGGGGGTCTTTAACGGTTACTTTCTCCTTCCCTATTTCTCTGTATACTTTTTTGGCATTGGATGTGAACAGCTTATTTTGCTTGTAAAACTTGTTTCTCATCTCAAATCTTCGTATTCTTTGGGCTTTTGCTTGGACTTTTTGTTTCAGCGTTTCTTTTATTGATATCAGTTCTTCTCTTGGTGAGGATCCAAATTTTCTCTTCATCTTTCTTCCTGTTCTGGATCTTACATCATTTCCACATATTAGTTCATTTAATATTGATATTCCCCTCTCATAAATTCAATCTCTTTTTCAATTTTACTTCTCCAGGTTTGATTTCTTCCCAGGTTTTGTTTTCTTTGTTTTTTCGGGGGCATACAGCTGGTTTCAATTGCCCTAGCAGAAGCGTAAATAATTTCATTTAACTCAGTAAAATCAGGTTTTAATTCTCGTATTATTTCATTTGTTACATAGTTGCCAATTTGGATTTGTTTTTTATTTTGGTTTGTATTTGAGAGTTTATGAAGTGGTTCTCTATCATTCATACTTGTATGTCTTACAACTTCAAGCGTATTCAGGATTTTCTGCCTCATTTCTGCCATAGACTCTCTGTTTTCTTCAGCAAATGCAAGATCTTCAGTTACTCTTGTTTTTTCGTTTTCCTGGCTATCTTTAACAGGTACAATAGAATTTCTTGTATCTTCAGGCCTTTGCGTACTTTGGTCAGATGGCAGTCTTTCAATTAAGCATCGTGGCGGGCTATACTGTTCATCTGATTCTTCATTTCCTTTGTGTCTTATATTTATGTCATTTTCCGTTGCGTGCTTGATCGCGCTTATTTCACTGTCTGTGAGTCTGTTATTTCTAAGGATATCCCTCCTCACATTTGCTAATTTGTTCTCGTCTAAATAGGGCCTGCTGTCTTGATTCCGTGTTCTCCATATACTGTAAGAGTTTGCGGTGTGTCTCTCTTGAGATGGTCTACCTAATGCATAGTAATAAGCGTATATTACTTCTTTCTACTCTTCTCGGGTCTATTTGTTCCGCTTACATTTTTCTTTCTGTGGTGGTTGTGGTGGTGAACTTGGAGGGCTCGAGTTGGGAGATTTCCCGTTCAAGTGACCATCCATGTCCGTATTCGGAGAAGAGTTTGTGCCAGTTTATGACTTTTCGATCCCAGGCTGGCTCTTCCCTTGGTGCTACGATAATGTTATCAATTTTTAGCTTTGATTGGCTCGTGGGGACACGGCCATCATTGCCGTTAAAATTATAGTCGTACCATTATAGCAGCCGTAGTCTATTGTTATTATTATTATTATTATTACTTTTATTATTATTATTAATTATTATTATTAATTACTACTAATACAACTACTACTACTACTACTACTACTACTACTACTACTACTACTACTATTACTACTACTACTAACATTTTTTAAATTTTTACTATAATTATTATTATTATTATGTTATTAATATCATTATGATTATTATTATTATTATAACTATTACTAGTACTAATACTACTATAACTACTACAACTACTACTACTACTACCACTACTACTACTACTACTACTACTACTACTACTACTACTACTACTACTACTACTACCACCACCACTACTACTACTACTACTACTACTACTACTACTACTACTACTACTACTACTACTACTACTATTATTAATATTATTATCATCTTATCATTATCACTATCATTATCATTATTATTGCTATTATTATTATTATTATTATTATTATTATTATTATCATCATCATTATTACTATTACTATTACTATTACTACAATTACTACTACTACTACTAGTAATATTATTATTATTATTATCATTATAAACATTAATATTTTTATCATAACTATTACTACAAATACTACTACTACTATTAATACTACTACTACTACTATTACTATTATTATTATTATCATTATTTTTACTTTTACTATTACTATTACTACTACTATTACTATTCATACAACGACTAAAACTACTACTACTAGTACTTCTATTATTATTAATATTATTATTATTATTATTACTATTACTATTATTATTACTACTACTACTACAAATACTACTACTACTGAAACTACTATTATCATTATTGTGTTGTTTTTCATTATTATTATTACTTTTATTATTATTATTAATACGACTATTACTATTACTATTGCTACTACTACTACTACTAGTACTACTACTATTATTATTATTATTATTATGATTATCATAATTTTTATTATTATTATTATTATTATTACTATTACTATTACTACTAGAACCACTAATACTTCTACCAATTATTTTTAATTTTTGCTATTGTTATTATTATTATTAATTATATTCTTAATATTATTATTATCATTAATATTATTATTATTATTTTTCTTATAACTACTACAACTACTACTACTACTACTACTACTACTACTACTACTACGACTACTACTGCTACTACGACTACTACTACAACTAATATTATTATTATTAATATTATTATTATTATCATTATTACTATTACTTCTACTAGTACTACTACTATCATTATTAT